>NW_020529199.1:0-78605 GCF_003368295.1 Carassius auratus
CAGTGATTGGACTCATATCTGGACGTGATGAATCTACCTATCTTGACAAGGTCAGGAAATTGATGTTGTGGTGCTCTAAAAACAACCTGGTGTTAAACACAAGAAAAAGTAAAGAACTCATCCTGGACTTCAGGAAAGAGTCCAGAGTTTGACATTTCTGGGAATCTATTTATCTGACAGTCTCTCCTGGTCCACAAATACAATAACAGGTGTTAAAAAGAGCAGAAGGGAGTCCTGAGGGACCTCCAAGCACCCGTCCTCCCTCCTCCTTGGATGTTATGTGGCATGAGGACATGCCTTCCAGAAGCGGGCGTTTTGTCAGTGTTGTGGACTTGTGTTTCCTTGTTTTACGTTGCCCTTATATGGTCCTTCCTGTTCCTGTCCTCATTGTTTTATTATTAGATTATTTGAGTGTTATTCATTATCTCCTTAGTCCTTCTATTTAAGCCCTATGTGTCCCTGTCTCTAGCGTTTGCTGTTATATGTCTTTTAGTCTCCTCCACCCTGTGTTATAGCCCATGTATGTATGCCCTTTTGAGTTATTAAAGTCTGTTTCAAGTCCTACCAGCGTATCCTCATCTCCCCATTCCTGCATAACATTACAGTCTGTCAGGGGTTGTGGGAGTGGACACAGCTTAGGTTTTTTGAGGATTTAAAAAAAAAAGGAGTGAATGGGTTTTTATCATTGTAGGGTGGTTGTTCACACACGGCTAAGACACATTTATATGCAATTTTAAATGAAAAAAACGTTATTTTAAATTGTAATACTATTTCAATTTTTTTGTGTGTTTTTACTGTATTTTTTATCAAATAAACCCAGCTTTGGAAAGCATAAAGACTTATTTCAAAAGCTTTGAAACAATTTTACTGACTGATAATATTTATGTTATTTATATAATAATATCTGATAATCTAAACATTTGTAAATGAATGGATTCTGCTCCCTTATTAAGGAACATATTAACATATCTGGCCTTGTCGTCAGTCATTTGGTTAAGATCCTTTAATAATTTGCAGTTCATCTTCGCTTTTGCCTAAAATTAGAAGTCTCTCTTCCCCTCTTGCATTAACCACAAGCAGGCTTGATGATGCACTAAAGCAATAGTGAAGAGCTAATTGGCTTGAAAGGGTACTCGGATAATGACTGGTTATTTCTGCTGCAGGCTAATTTAATTTCTACTCCCTGTCACCTTTTAGGCCATATTTCGGATAGAAGCAATTATACTATGCCAGTGGAACATCCATTTCAATTGTTCTGAACTGACAAGGGGAGCCTATATGCTGTTAGTAACTGTTTTAACATTACATGGATAAGAGTTATGCACATTAGTAGGTAAATTGAATAAGACAACAATTTATTTGATCAAATCAGTTCTAACTTTCATAGTGAACACATTTTTGAGAAGGCTCAGCCATTTCTGCCTCTTTTGACGGATCATCACTGGCTATGTATGCATGAATGGGGACATGCACATTAGTATTGTGGAAAGCTAGCAACGCTCAGTAGCACCTGCCAAAGCAGCTACGACAATAGCAAGCAAACAATGTTCAGCTAGTGTGTCACTGGAACAAACAGATTCTGTGTGTTATTCCACGGATGCCCTTCCTCTCTGATAAATGCTCTGCATTAAATGGCCCCCTGGGGGAATGGAAATTACAGGTGCCTCGCATCCGCATGCCAGCCTGCAGGTGCTTCTGAAGCGAGCGTGTTCAACTGTGCCTACAACACGTGGGCAAAAACAAAAGAGGGAGCGGACAAGCTGAAGGCCATAACTCCCACGTCTGGTCGATAGTTCTGTCTGGGTTACATCAGTGGCTGCCCATGTGACATAAGCTTCAGGGTAATAGAAATGATCTAGTGAGATTCGTCCCCCCTCAACTTACCTGCCACATTCAGGTAAATGGATGGGCTTGTCTTATTTTCTCCATTCTTCTCATTAACAGCTCGGACATAGTATCTTCCAGCATCTCCCGCACTCGTGGCAAGCACCACTAGGCTGGTTCTCCAACGTTATGGCTCTGTGGAGAGTAAACAAGGCAAATGAAATACAGCGTGTGTTAAACCATTATTGACAATTAGTCTGGTTTCCTAACAAATGCCACTATCGCAATTGAGTGACATTACTTTAATTAGTGCTTAACTGATGTTTATTGGGTTCCCTAAAACTAGCTTGCGCCCTGGGTTTGACTGAGACAAGTCTGGCGTGGAGAAATTTCATGGGGCCCTGAGCATTTTCAATGTACCTGATCACTCATTCTGACACAAGCTGAGAATCAATAAGCGATAAGGGTCATTACGGACAGAAATACCGCTGTGGGTGAGAATAAACTATAGGCTACTATCTAAGTGAGGGAGCTGTTTATTGAGACCCTGACTTGGGCTCACACTGAAAGTGTGAAAAAGGAAAAGTTCACTGAAAAAGTCCAGAAAGGACCATAGAAGTCTCATGAGATTCTATAAAAACATGACAAATATGACAAATCAAAAACAAACATTTTGGTCACAGTTTAGTTGTTGACCAGTTTTCACTAATAAACTATAACCTTTGCCTCAATAAACTCCTAATTTGCTAATTAATAGTTAGTAAGGTAGTTGTTAAGTTTAGTTATGGGGATCTAAAATTGGGTCATGCAGCATAAGGCATTAATATGTGATTTAGAACTACTGATAAACAGCCAATGCTAGGAATATGCATGCTAATAAGAGAACAGATCCTTAAAATTAAGTATTACTTCTGTTTTCAACTGGTATAATAATGAGAAATGTTTCAAAAAATTCACCAAATCAAAGGCTCATGTGATACTGAAGATCAGAACAATGGATTGGAAAATTTTGCATTGCCATACCAGGAAGAAACTACATTTTAGAATGCATCAAAATACAAAACAGTTATTTAAATTGTAATAATAGTTAACAATTTTACTGATTTTTCACATTTTTAACAGTAGTATGTTTATACACACACACACACACACACACACACACAAACTGTATAATGTATATAATAATTGAAAATATTCTTTTGAGTTGCCTCTTTTCAAAGAGGCAACTGATGAACCATTTCACATAAACTCAGGGAAAGGTCTTAGTGTATTACAACATAAATTTTGGCCTTTTACAAATCTTTTATCGATATTTTGTGACCTTATGGATCCCTGAAAGCTCCTTGCCCCAATAACTGTAGAGAAAAAGACAAAACAGTATTTTCTTTATAATATTTTCTTTGGTGTTCCACAGAAAAAAAGAAAGTCATACAGGCTTTGAATGACAGGAGGGTGAGTAAGTGATAGCAAATTTTCATTTTTAAGTGAACCATACATTTAAAAAGGGTCTATCTCATTCAGACACTTGTAGACTGAAGTCAGAGCCACTGCTATCGCACTTATGATTAATCAGAACACGTCATACTTCATCCATCAATCCAAAGTTTGCAGGAAAGACATTAAGTGACAGATGTGTGTCACTGTCGTTTTTTTCAGGTGCCAGTTTCCCTGTGCCTCTTTAAGGCAAAATTACCCTCTCAAACCAGCAGTGAACATTGCGCTTTGATAACTCACGACTCCACGTAGGCTGGATGGAATTGTTTTCTATTCATTTCTTTAGATGAAAGCAGGTACAGATTGCATATCTCCAGCCCTGACTCCTACTCCTCCTCATGCATAGTCTTTCTCCTCCCACGTTTCTTGATTAATTGATGACATCCTCAATTACACATCACTGCAGTCTAAGAGATTTTCTGCTCAGGCGTGACCACCATGAAGAAGCCATTGAGAGGCTGAGCATGACTCGTGGATGCTTTGAAACTTATGATTAGTTGTTTGTCTCCGCGGGACCTGTTGTGTCTTCCTACACGCCGCGAGTACAAGTGCTGCAGTCATTACCTATTTCCAAGACAGATCCCGACAAAAGATTGTCAAATCGCAGAGATGTTTGTACATAGACAAGTAAATAAAAATGTAATGCTGCAGAATTGGAACAAGAGGGCTGCTGGCGCTTCCAAGGCGTGCAATGTTGACATGTAATTAGAACAAGCTTCAGTCCTGCTTAGTCCTCCCTTGCAGTTTGATGATTAAGAGCCGATTAACATAAAGAGATCCATCAAAAGTTGGTGCTTTGTTGGGGAAGGGGTTCTGCGAGGGAAGGAGATTGGCGGCCGCTGATAAGGATGCATTACATCACTGTCTCTAGACTCTGCACCGGCCTGGGCTGCATCTGGGAAATAAAGGCACCCTTCACAGATGTCAGTGGCGGGTTTGAAAGGTCAGAGCGATCTGCCTTGATGGACTTTTTAATTATTAAATCTGCATTGGCTGAAACAGCTTGGCAAGCATCAGAGGCTCCGAACTGATGTGTACATTAACAGCTCACCTTCATGATGATTTAAGAGCCTAATAGCAGCATGTGTGATCTTGTGTAACGCTGCCAGCGGAGAAAGCCAGGGCCCGAGCGTTTACCTGGTTTATGCTGTGAGCAGAATTGATGTGACTGGTGTATAAAGTGATTTTATGATTAGTCCAGCTAGTTTGAAATCTATTACAATTGTCTAGATGAATGACCCCCGCTCATGGTTTGGTAAACAAAGCATAGTGGGAAAGATAATGGGAATGCTTGTTTCTGATCCCTAAGGACTCTTTGATATCAGCCCACAATGTATCAAAAAGGCAGGTTAGGAGCCACGTGAAATGTTATTCCACTTAGGAAAGGTGCCGGAAAGCCCAGGTAATCTAAACATTCAAAGAGGATGGCTATTTCGATTTGTTGAAAATGCTGTGCACCCACCAGGCTAAAAAGTACCAATTTAACCGGCCAGCCATTTCCAATATGGGAGGATCAAATCTAAAGATCAATTTGCTGAGATTGGCTCTGACGATCATGCTTAATACTTTTAATCATCTCTATTTTGAAAACTAAAAGAAAAATGGAGTTTTTTATATTGTTTACCTGCCATTTCAGTAGGACGTGTGTGTGTGCGTGTGTTCACATTAAAAACCATCTGAAATGTAACAAAATGCGTACACGTTGGTAAGGGGACAGAACCTAATTCTCTCGGGCACTGGACAGACGGCTAGAAAGATATTCCATTAATCAACATGGCAAGAACCGGCTTTCAGAAAGACGGTTTAGAGAATATTTGTTTTCATTTACTGCCATAAATTACGCTCTCAAAATAGGCTTACCAGGCTGAGATGTATGACAAAGTAATTAAAATGTCAGCAACTCATGTTGTGCTCCTAGTTCCTGGGAGCCCAGCTGCGTGGCTCTGATGTTACGTTTTGATTTATGATGCTCTCGGGCCTTGGAAAACTTTCTCCCGCCCACATCTGAGGACAGAAAAGCTTACCGCATTGACACCCAGGGAGCAGGCAGAGAGACACAAACACTGCTGCCCTGAAGCGGTGTGACCCGGAATTATGTTGGAATTACGGAATATGTTGTCCGTGCGGTGTGTGCCTCTAAGTGATGCCGCAAAAGAAGAGATCAAAGTCTATCTGAAAGTAAAAAAAATTCAGGCAAACTATCGTGCCAGAAAATATTCTGTGGGTCTGAGCAAAAAAGATAAGTGCAAATGTCTGTTTATGTGAGACTATAAAGCAGTCAAAGAACTTGGGAAAGTAGCTTCAGGGCCATACAGGAGGCCATAGAGAGTGACACTAAGGGCCCTATCTTGCACCCAGCGCAATTGACTTTGTACACCGACGCATGTGTCATTCCTATTTTGCACCCGCGCAAAGCGCGCTTTTCCCTCCACAGAAGCACGTCGCTAAACTAGTGAATGAACTTGCGCTGCCTGGGCGGTTCAGCGCAAAAAAGGAGGCGTGTTCCGGCGCAAACGATCCCTGGTGCTATTTTGTTGTTCCATTAAACAATTGCGCCACTGACCAGAAAAAACCTAGTCTAAAGTCAGTGGCGCGTTGCGCGTTGTTCATTATGCTATTTTAAGGGCGCATGCTTGACCATAATGTATAGCGTGCACAACGCGCATACACTTTGCTCATGTAATCTACACAGATGCAACAGTTATTTTTGCAAATCATAAATTGTTACACTAAAAAAATATTAACACATGAGATGACGGAAATCATTGTGGTGTGCCACGAAGATGTGAAAAAAATAGGCATAAAACTAGCTCACAAATTATTCAGGCTAATTATTCTCCCATCCCCATACAACACAACTTCTCTGTCTTTCACTGCTCTTACAAGAACATCAGTCTCCTCGGCTGTGAACCGCTCCTGGCGTGCGCCTGGTAAATACGCCATAATAATAGCAATCCATAATGGAACTTGCGCACCTGCTTTTAAAGGGAATGTTGGATGACGCTCTGATTGGTTTATTTCACGTTACGCCCAAACCACACCTATGAATAATGAAGCTACTTCAGACCAACCCATTTTAGATTTGCGCCGGGCGCAAGAGCCATTTATCCCGCCGGGAAAATAGCAACAGCGCCGAGACCCGCCCACAAACTTACTTGCGCTTCGCGCTTTGACACTTGCGTTTCAGATCGTTAAAATAGGGCCCTAAGTCTCCTTTTCCCATTTAGCTCCAGGATCAAACAAATAAATGCTCAAAGTGAATGAAATCAGGTCATGGCAACCTTCTTGTTTCAGGCTCAGATGCCTAAGGTGGTCTGCGGGCACGAGTCAAGCCTTTTCCCCAGCCATGCTCTGAGTGTCTCAGAACCACGTACAAAGTACAGATGAAGCATAGACTCTCTGAAAGCTGCTTAACCAGAAGCCCAGACCTCCCTGTTTTCTCTCTATGGACTAAAACTAAAAGACTAAAAGAGAGAACATCACAAAACCTCCGTCCCTTCAACCTGACCCCTCACAACAGAACAGACTGCCTGCTTCCGAATTCTGCTGCCTACCAACTTTCATACTGTAGAAAGAGTTCAGTGTGAAATTCTAAAGGGACAGTAAACTAAATGACAAAAGAAGAGACATGATGAGACGAGACTAGTTGATATGAGGTGCAAAGAGATTAGTCGAAACAACAGCTCTATAGCAACATGTTGAGATGAGAAGAGACAAGAAGAGACATGAAGAAACAAGAAAAAACATGAGGAGATGAGATAAGACAGAATAGAGGGGAGGGGACAAAATGAAAAAAATAAAAATAAATAAAAGAAGAGGAGATTGAGAGATTGAAATGAGCTGAGCTGAGCACTGATGGTCTGTTCTCCTCTCTCTCTTTCTTCCATTGCTATGTATCACAGCACACTGAGACACTTTCACACAGACACGGTGGAGCTGAGCCGGAGCCCGGATGATCAATGGTGTAAATGCAATGACAGCAGAAAATCTCTCTGCCAGACCATATCCAGGCCAAAGTTCTAACTGTTCTAAGCGTCTGCTTTCTTAATAGCATCAGTCCGCTGCAGTCACCTCTCTGTGATGAATGTGCTGGCCACCTGTAGGCTGAGATGTACAAGTGAAGATAACCATGCTGTCTCATCCGTCCCGTAGCCCAATTTAACCCTATGACCATGGCAATCATGACTAATGGCCTTTCAAAACCCAAACTTAACCGTCCCCGTTGGTCTGTGCTGTGTTGGTCAGAACCACATTACGCTTGCATTGTACTCCTGGAAATACAATATACATAATCAACAGCAGTTCACTTCCAGCTGTAGTAACATTAACTACTGTACATGTCATACTGCAGTTCAGTATGACTGCAGTTCATACACCAATTTCTAAATCTATCTATCTGTCTACCAATCTATCGCTCTCTTGATCTGTAAGAACTAAAAACCTCCAAACTTTTAGGCTTTTTTTACTTTAAGCCAACATTCAAAGTTTATCTTTTTAGGTGAAAATGTATGTTTCTTTGAAATTACATTTAAATTCTATGTTCTAATATTTACATTTTAATTCATATTAAATATTGATATTAAATATTAATTATACTGTAATATTGTATTGTATAATATTGATTGGTTGATTATACTAATCAAATATAAATCTGTATCAAAACCTTTAATGGCTATATATGAACAATCGTTTGAAGCATGTAGTTTTAAATAATATGTTTTATAAGCAGTAAAATAAGCACGTATTTGACCGAAATTCCAGAATTGTCAGCAAACTGCGTATGTAGCATGGTGAATGTTTATATGATTGTCAACCAATGGGATGCTACATTTTTTTTCTTTCCAACAAAAAAGCAGTTGAATATGACAAGTTTGTAATCATGACTTAACAATTGGGAAAAGGGAAATTTCCGATAGCATGTGAAGGCAGCAGAAGTAATGGTGATGGGCATTCCGTTACTGACATGCACTGCATGCAGTAGACCAATCACAACAGACTGGGTCATCAGACCAATCACCACAGTTTAGCATTACTGTTACAAAGGAGGGGTTTGGAAAAATGAATCGTTGAGTGAACCATTTGGGAGTCGTTGAGCAAAAAAGTAAAAAAAAGTAAATGCATATAATAAGACCTTGCATGCGTGTTAACCTGTTGTTGGGGACTCCCAAAACCAAAATATGAACCTTTCATAACCCATAATAGAGGCACTTTAATATATCAAGTGCAAAAAGACACTATTAAAAATGTCATTGCTTTGAATGAGTTCCAATGGATATTAACAAATCTTCATGGTCACATATTATTTTTGACAATAAAACTGGTTTTGCAGGTTTTCAAGCAGCATAAAACTATGCAGCATCATAATAGGAGTGTTTCCAGTGTTGTTTCAGTCTGTTTTTAAAAGTTTGTAAAGTTTAATCTTTGTATATACAAAAGTGCAATGCTGAAAAAGACAAGTGATAACAATGAGAGGAATCTTTCATGCATTCAAAAACGTTTCTTACGTAACAAGTCAGCAATACATAATAAACTTTAAAAGTATATTTAATTTATTATTGATATATTGTGTATATTGGTCTTCGTTTAAACTCACATATGATATCATAAAGTGTGTGTGAGATATTGGTAGTATTTCTAAATCAGTGTGTGTAAAGAATCTCGGCCGAGACAGTTAAAAATACAAAGCTTGTATGTTTTTGGCAGGAGCACATTAATGCTCACAAAATCTAACTATTTAAGTGATGTTTTGCATGAATATGCTTTTGTTTCATTGTGAAGAATTACCTGATTTGCTTCTCCACCTCCCTGCTAGGTTCGAACAAACACCATCCATAATGTCTAAGTAAAAGCTGTCTTTTCAACGGCTGCTATAATAAAAAAACAGTTATTTATGCATTAACATCTAACAAGTTTGTGTTAGGGAATGGAAGATAAATCTAAACATCTCCCTAATCCGTATCTGAGGCGAGCCGAGCCGAGCCGCCAAGCTGAGCTGAGGGATCTCCTTTGGTTTCCTTCAATGAAATATTCAGGTTCACATCAATACAGACAATCAAATATATACGAGTCTGAAGGGATATTTCCGTCAGGTTCAGAGAATGGTGAAAAGAGGTCCAAACAAGATAGTTTCTCACTTTAAATATTGAAGACTATGGTAACTTTACAGGGTAAAGCTCTCACCGAAACCCCAACCTCTTCAAACCCGCATCTAAAAAGTACTGCTTAAAATACCATTCAACAAAGCAATCGAATGCACTGCATCCGTACACAACTTTCAAGTCACATCAAATGGGTTTTCTGTGCCTCTCGCAGCGCCAAACACAGTAGACCACATAACTCCAGGGTTTGAACTATCTCAAGAAAGCTAACTTTTAATGCATAGGCTTTTTATTCCACCCCCATAGAAATGAAATAAATAGCCTCCTTTACTGGATCAAAAACAGCCAAGTCTTTTTCATTAGCTGCATTGCATACCGAACACCTGAGCTAAGGAGAAGAACTATGAGAGATAAATAAACACTGCTGCACCCATGTGGGCCTTCACTTCCTTTCATTCTCTTTGTTCCACACTATTCTACTAAATAATAGAGCCCTGGCATGTACTGGGGGCTTGACAGTACCAAACACAAGATTAAAACAATTTTTACCTTTGTGCTGAGAGAAAGAGAGAGAATAAATAAATGAACCAATACATTAGGGGAGAATTGAAGTCGGGGCATGACAGATGATGTTTTGTTGAATCATTCAAGAGAACTTGAGGAAATGAGGTGTTCCTGTAGCTCAAAGGTGTCCAATCCTGGTCCTGGAGGACACGTTCCTGCGCAATTTAGTTCCAACCCTAAGTAAGCACACCTGAACCAGCTAATTAAGTATTGAGGATTGGGATAAAATGGGCTGCATACAGTGATAAACAGTATGTGATTGGAGTTGTACATACAAGTATACAGTATACATAAAACGTAAAAACTACCTTGATGACCTAATACTTACAGCAAGATGCTGTAAGTGTGCATCCAGTGGACACTTTTCTATCCCATGAGGCCTGGGAGAGGACTTGTGAATGGCATGGATGATGCTCTTATGTCACATGACAATGACAACATGATGATTGCAGTACGTCCAGGTTACATTTACACTGCACACATTCATACTATATAGAACATACTTTTTAAATGGTCGCAAAGAAAGTACCTTCAAAAGAGTTTTAAAAAAGTATAGTATGTGATTTCCACTAAATCTAAACACATTGAGATTTATGCAATCTAACAACACAGACAAGCAATCTAAACAGATTTGAGGTTAAATTGTGTATTTTTGCTGTCATTGGATATCAGTGATCTGTTTATTTTTCAATGAAAACATTTTTATATCTCTATGTGGAAACAATTCATTTAGATTTCTAGGGTTTTTGTTATTTTTATTCCTTAAATCCCTTGACTTGTGTTTAATTTTTTAATTCATGGAATTCCATTAATTCCATTATTCATTGTAGCCTACAGGCTAATTCAGCTGAACCATTAAATCTAAATTTAGAGTTTGTTGTTGTTCTTTTGCATTAATAAACATAGGTTAACAGATGATTCTTCTGCACAATCTGACTTTGCTGCAGCCTGGAATTGACTGGTTTCATCTGGTCAGAGGAGAACTGGCCCCCCAACTGAGCCTGGTTTCTCCCAAGGTTTTTTTCTCCATTCTGCCACCGATGGAGTTTCGGTTCCTTGCCGCTGTCGCCTTTGGCTTGCTTAGTTGGGGTCATTTCATCTACAGCGATATCATTGACTTGATTGCAAATAAATGCACAGACACAATTTAACTGAACAGAGATGACATCACTGAATTCAATGATGAACTGCCTTTAACTATCATTTTGCATTATTGACACACTGTTTTCCAAATGAATGTTGTTCAGTGCTTTGACGCAATGTATTTTGTTTAAAGCGCTATATAAATAAAGGTGATTGATTGATTGATTGATTATAAAATATACAATTAATATAATTATTATAACAAAATTGTCAAAATGCACACAAAACAATTAATTTATTTCTCTACTTAACGATAATAAATAAATAAATAGAAATGACATAGAGTCGTCCTACCCCAGTGGGGATCCTTTGATGTTTTTCCATTTTGTGCATTAACACAAAATCAGCAAATACATCCATTTATTTCCCTTAATAGTACTATACTGGATGATGCATCATCATCATGTACATGCTAATCTAATTTGTAAACTTGGTTTAGAAGTAAATGCACACTGTTTTTTAACTTATTAGAAAGTGTTTTGGAGCAGGCTGAAGTGTCTCTGTACGAAGGTGGCCTTCCTCAGAAACGAAGTACAGAATCAGATATCCTTACTGAATCTCAGCTGGTAAAGCATGGGACGACATGGTCATGGGTTCAGTTCTCAGAGAATGAATGGCCTGAAAATGAATGCAATTTTGGTAAATTTGGGCTAGAACAAAACCATCTCTCCTTTCCGTACAAACACATTGGGTAACACCTGTAGCAGGTATCCTGCAGCCTCCACAGCAACCTCACCCAAGAAAAAGCCTTCTGTACAGTCCCTCATGCATCTTTCTTTCTGCTTTGCAGGGCCTGTAGTAGCTGCACAGCACCATTATAGCTACAATCACTGAAATATAAACTGAAATAGTGCTGGAGGAAAATTTTACAAGTTCACTGGGAAGGCAGCTATAAGAGCTTCTTTAAAGGAAGAAAGGAAGGGACGGGCCTGTCTTCTGCATTTGACGGTAGAAGCAAGTATTGCTGTCAATCAAACTAAACAAACCCAATAAGTCCTGGTGAATGCAAAAAGTATAGATCTGATCTTGTTTTCTTTCCTCAGCTACATTTTAGGGCATTTTTGTGACATAGTGGACAGACTGTGATCGGGACAGCCATGACTTTGGGTCCTGAGACTGTCAGCTTTGGGATGCAGACAGAGTGACAGTAGTACAAAGGCAGGGAGGCATCTTTGTTGTGTCAGAGTTCGCAACAACACTGTGACTAAATAATGAGACGAGACGTGCCTCATCAGAAATGTGAAGGCTGTGTTGTTGTGAGACTTTGGACAAGAAGAAAAGATAGTATGCACTATTCTCTTTGATGAACAAGGTTTTTGGAGTGCTTGCCCTCTGGTCTCCTGATGCCACTTTAGCTTTCTGTGGGTGATATATGTGGATCCCAGCGGCCTCAACTATGTCAACCAGCTCCCTTGCGATGTTTTTTCAAGCCCTTTAAAACTTCTGAAGCAGGAGGCTAGAAAGAAACCAGTGCAACAACAGTTTTAATGTTGTAATACTCTGCAAGATTAAGCACTCTTCACCATTGTGAGTTTCCTAAAGCAGATGAGATATCTTTCAGCCTGACACATGAAGGGAAATGGAAGAATTCAGCGTTATATGAAAATCATACAATTTAGAAAAAGAATTATATTCATCATTAATAATTATACCAAAAAAGGGTGTAGGATTTACTTAGAAACAAGTAAAACATTGAATTAAACATTCAATTTTGAAGTAGAAAGACTGAATTTTTTTATTCCTGTAAAATGTTTTAATAATCTTTATAATAAACTTTTTTTTTTTTACAGTTTACGAATGTAGATAGATAGATAGATAGATAGATAGATAGATAGATAGATAGATAGATAGATAGAGATTTATAATAAATTAAATTAAACTTGTGCAAGACAATAATATTTAATTATTTAAAAATAACTGACCACCTTTAAAATACTAACTAAGGACAGCTTAATCAAAAAAGACGAGCAAGCACATAAATAAATAGATAAATACGGTTTACTTATTTAAGTGAAATTTTAAATAAATATTTAAAGATTTCCACATTTCTATTAATTGATTTTGATTTACAAACAAGGAAACAGGTGATCTGCTGTTACACAATATACATTTTTAAAAACTAATTTCCTTGGAGTCACCCAATGCAAACTGTTCTCGTTAAAGGAATTAATGGGGTTGCTAGGCAACCAAGTTTGCCGGCAGGTCCCAGGCAGCTCCTTATGTAACCCAGCAGCCCGTGTGGGTCACGATGGTGCGCGCCCGTCTGCTCAGGGGCTTCAAGTGCTATCTGACATTTCAAAGACTTTCAGCGTAATTCATCATGGATGACTTCCAAGCCCTGATTAAAATGATTTTCTCGATGATAATTTAACCTACTGATTTTCCATCTGTGAGCCTTCACAAGATTTTGGAACAGAATCTATACAGAAAAACAATAACCGGAATTCTGAAACCCAAACTGTGAAATAGAACTCAATCTTGAATTATTCCCTTTATTCCCATTTAAATTAAATTGGAAGATAGTTTCTTTACACAACCTGACTTTGCAGAAATGGAGCTACATAGACCATGGTAGTTAATTAGGTTCTTGGTATTATGAGTAATGATAGATAATATAAATGGTCTGCTCTTGGGGAAAAGGGAAATTCATTTTCATGAATGTTAATGAACTTGTGAAATGTGTCTTCAACACCTCAACATTAGTGTACTGGTGATCCTGGCTGTTATTCGACTGTGATCATCTAATAATAAAAAGAAACACAGCTCTGTCAGAGAAATGTGGTCTTAAAAGGATGTTTATATGGGAAACAAATAATCATAAAAACATCCAAACTATACTAACTCTTTCCGTCTGAAAATACTTCAGTTCAGAAGTTGGTTGTTGAACCAACATACTGTAAAATATGAAACCCGGTCCTGTTTATACTAAAACAAACCCAACCTAGTGCAATGACCTGAAATAACTTGATATTCTCAGTCACTTCAAGAAGGCATCATTGGTGGAATCCATCTCAAACCACTTGAAATATGTCCTTATTTCTTAACTGTATCCCCCTTGTTTCAAAGAGAGGAATAATCCACTCTAGATAAGAGAATCAGAGCAGCTCTTCCGCTTAAAGAATAGAGTAGATCTCTCCAAAGCCACACAGTCAAGCTCGTCAGCACAAAAAGCCTCTTTGCTTTGAGTAATTACCATTTTTTCTGCAATAATTATACCACCTCAACTCAACTACCCCTCAAAGACTTGCCTTAATGTACGGGAAGCCAAAAGCCATTCCTCTAAAGAGCCTTGCTACTTTAGTCCTTTTCTACGCAGCCCATTAGTCTCTATCTATTACATTCCGACAGTCAAACAGTTGTTGTGGAAAGCTGAAAAACCTCGAACCTCTGACGGCTAATGAAACATGATGAATTTGCATTGAAAGCAGATGTGCTGTTGTGGGTGATCTATATGTTGTAGTTTTTTTTTATGATGCCAATACCAACAGAGCAAGGTGGCCTTTAACTGGTTCAATGCAGATTTATATGTAACACAATTTTGTGACAGCAATTGAGATGTATACAAATGTTAGTTTCAAAAGTTAAATGAACTATTATTTTAGACAAATGTTCGCAAAAATAAATAAATAAATAAATAAATAAATAAATTCTAACGATATAAGTCTTTAATGGCACTTTTTATATAAATGTTATGTCATTGATGGATAGATATATAGATATATAATTTCTTATATATATATATATATATATATATATATATATATATATAAAACGCAGCACCTAAAGCAGTATTTTACAATCATTTCTAAAGGATAATGTGAGGTCAACAGTTCAAGCAACTGTTGTCATCCATGTATCTGTGGTTAGCAAAACACACTTTCATTGCCAAATATATGGTCATTTTTAGCACCATATTTGGACCCAAATTCATCAATAACAATTAATAAAGGGATAATGTAAATAGTGTAAATTTCAATTGAATTAATTCAGCAATTTTGTGCAGATCTCACACACATTGTACTCACAAAATAGCATTTGAAAGTATGTTAAGCTAAATGTAAAAGCAAGTAAAGAAACATATTGCCGTAAAACACTGTCTTCAGTAACAGGCAAATGGCATTGGCATGTTAAAGAAGTATAGAACAAACAGTCTTTCCAAATAAAACATTTCTCAAAAATAAGTCTGTTAGCTTGATAAAAATCTGATTGGTAAAAAAATAAGACAAAATGCATTAGCATTGATCTCTGAGAGCTCCATATTGGTTGAGCAATCCTGTATGGGATACACTAGCCTATCCAGCACAGAAATCAAGATCAAGATCAAACCTAAGAGGTTTTTGTTTGTTTGTTTTTTGCTGCATGGGGTGAACTGGTCTGGTTTTAGGGCCATGATGGGATCAGGTCACAGACAAGCCTGGGATTACTTTTAGGTGATTGCACCCTGCAAATATACTCTAACAACCTGGTGCTGGTCCCATTGAAACCCATTAAAACTGCAATCCGATGTCCTGCAGTATAAGTGGCCATGCTCAACTGCTTTTTTTGTTGCTGACGAGAGAGCCCATTTCTGGACAGGAGTATTAATGCAAAACACTTTCAAAACAGCTGCAAAAGAAAACAACTATTTTTATTCTATTTATTTATTTATAAAAATGGACAGCACATCCCCCAAATGCTTCTTTAAAGTTACCGTCCCGCTGATGAGTTATATCCAGTAATACCAAATAAGGAAAGGTGAAAACCTGGCAAGTAAAAGCCCACAGGAATAACAAAGTGGTAGGTACGTATCCACAATGGCATCATCTAAAAACATGCCAACAGTTTCTAGCAACAAATCACCTCGGCTTCTATGACATGAAAAGTGAAACATAAGACACCCTGGACAATTTTTACAAGATTGTTTCTGTAAAACATTCCCGCCAAAGAAAATAAAATTCCACTGGAAATTCTATTATTGTATAGCATCAAAGCCAGAGAAAGGTAGGATATAGTGGGTGGTTGACAGTTTATTGAAAGATCTCAAAAACTGAACACAAAATAAGATTTTTGTTGTTTCCATTTGTGATTGAAATTGCATTATAGAAGGCACATTATAAAATGGGCCACATGTCTTACATTTCAAAAGTTCATTCTAGATTTTTACAGCACTGAACACTGGGACCAAACAGTAGACTGACATGTAAAATATGCTTCAGGTTTCATGCTTGTAATCATATTTTTGAAGCCATAATATCATTTAAAAGTGCTTGTTTAGCCAACAGCAAATGATGAATGACTTTCACGAATAGACATGTAAAATTCAATTTGCAGTTGTCAGAAAATCTGATGTGGAATTTTTCAAAAGACACAATCTCATTATAGAAGAGACAAAGTGTATTTTGCGTGGGGATTTGAGGCGGCACAATGCAAAAAAAAATTAAATAAAAAAATAAAGGTTCGCTGGGCTGTTCATGCGTGTCCGGTCTGAATATCTTTACATGACAACTAAAGTGCAACTATCAGCTGCTGGGCCTTTCTCACTCAGTTATAGACTGTTGAATTGTGAAGGTGGGGTTTCCACGCAACACAGGTTTGCCTGTCTGGAGACGGAAGCAATTCATGGAAGAACTGGAGGGAGGCTTGAAAAAAGGCTCTCCCCCTGTCAATGGAGTGCTTCACCGCAGCTGAAATTGCATAAGAATGGCTCTTGTGCTTGGCATGCAGTGTGTTATATTATGGAGACACGAGCGTGCATACAAAAACAAAAACACAAAATACAAGAAACACAATCAGCTCTGCCTAATAACCACTTAGAGCTGAGGCACTGTTGATTAATAGCATTAGTCAAGGGAAAAGCATGTAGTGTATTAACTGTAAATTGGCCTTTGGAGGCAAGGAGGCCTTGGAGAAAACCATTCATTCATTTACATATTAATTCATTTCATATGACATTTATTTAGTTTATTTAAATATGAAAACCTCAAGACCGTCTAAAACAGGCATGGACAAATCTGGTCCTGGGAGGCCACTATCTTCCAGAATTTAATGAAACTATGCATGGGTTGGTATGAGATTTTGATGGTATGATAACCTTTGAGGTTTCAATATTGAGGAAATATTTGGGTTTCGTGGTTTCACTGTATTGTTGAAATGTGTTATTTTTAAATGATTGGAAGAGCATTATTTTGTGTATTTGGTGTAATGCAATGTGTTTATGTGGTTGAAGGTAAAAAAAAAACACTTATTTTCACCATACTGTATATTTCTGTTTCGATTTTTACAAAGCTCATCATTCTGAGAAGAGAGGGGTATACTGATTGGCCAGTTATCCAGTGCGTTGTGATTGGCCGAATGCCTCAAGCCCCTAAACATACTCTGATGCCATATCCCGTCTCTACAAGACAAAACCAATAAAAACCACTACAAATGAGAAAGGAAAAATGTAAATCACATTATAGGACCCCATTCATTTTAATCAAGTTTCACAAAGTTTTACATATAATTACAAATATATAGCAAGTAACACTGAATTAAAATTTATGTTGAAAGACTGAAATAATATCTTGTCAAACATAATGTAATTTCTTGTCTTCAATAAAAAAAATAAAAATAAAAAAACTTTTCTACTGTTCCAGCAATGGCTTTTACTTGTTCTAAAGCACTTAATCATTACAAACGTTTCTTGGTTGGGCTACAGATGGGCTACAGCAGCAGAAGACCACTCCGGGTGCCACTCCTGTCAGCTAAGAACAGGAAACAGAGGCTACAATTCGCACATGCTCACCAAAATTGGACAATAGAAGATTGGAAAAATTTTGCCTCGTTTGATGAGTCTCGATTTCTACTGCAACATTCAGATGGTAGGGTCAGAATTTGGCGTAAAGAACATGAAAGCATGGATTCATCCTGCCTTGTCTCAATGATTCAGGATGGTGATGGTGGTGTAATGGTATGGGGATATTTTCTTGACACACTTTGGGTCCCTTAGTACCACTTGAGCATTGTTTAAATACCACAGCCTACCTGCGTATTGTTGCTAACCATGTCCCTTTATGACCACTGTGTTCCCATCATCTGATGACTACTTCCAGCAGGATAATGCACCATGTCACAAAGCTCAAATCATCTCAGACGGTTTCTTGAACATGACAATGAGTTCACTTTACTCCAATGGCCTCCTAGGTCACCAGATCTCAAGAATTAAAAAATTAAGGCAGTTCTGAAGGCAAAAGGGGCTCCAACCCGGTCCTAGCAAGGTGTACCTAATAAAAACATTATCACGTTCATAAGAAGTGTACAGGACTACACCTGTGGTTGACCTGCCAAAACCTGTTTGAACTTAAAGTGAACTAAACTATAAAATAATACATATATATATATATATATATATATATATATATATATATATATATATATATATATATATATATAATGTAAAATATATAACTTTTTATGATTATCTAAATGATAATCCACATTACATATAAATGAGTTCTCTATTCAAAACCAGTCTTTTATTGTGTTTTAAATATCATAAACTAAAAAGGAAATTCAATATAATTTAAGCTTCCCATAAACTAAGCCACTAAATGTTTTCTTATAAATAACTAAATAAAATAATTTCTCTTCCAGGATAATTTCATTTTTAAAAATCCATAACCATAAAAGCCCTCCAAATCATCTGTATTATCCCTTTTGTAAACATGCAAAAATGCTAAGTGCATGAGACCACTTTCACAATCCTTTGAATCTGATAAATATGCAAGAAACTATTCCAGCTGAGTATGAAGCTTTTGTCACGAGGAACATAATGAGGAACATACGAGGAAGAGACATGGACATTTGCCTGCTCTCTCTGCCACCAGCACTATTAAGAAGTTTATGCTTCAATAAGCCGTGCTGTGTGCTCCAATAAGGCTAGCGTTTGCTGAAGCTGAGATGCTGAGAGCTGATCTATTTGAAGCCTCAGCAGTGACCAGAACTCACAACAAGCTTATAGGGAGAAACTGCGTGGGACTTTAAAAGAGAGATAAGGAGTCCACTTTGCAATCTAGCTATGGGCAAAAAGCCCAGAAAACAGCACGGTTTGATTGCAAAGAATTATGCCAAACCCCTGGACTCTAATGTTATCAACCCCATCTGTCAATATCAGCCAGAGCTAAACCTCCCCCCCCAAAAAAAACAGCATGGACAAGACTTCTATTGACTGGTTAAGAATGTGGATTAAACAGATCATAGAGGCTGGATTATGAGCTCTGTCCAGGGATCTGATGGCAGCAGGTTTTCAGGCGGTGCTGCTGGAAAATAGACTGACGTAAGGGAAATGGTGACCTTTGTGCGGGGCCCGGCCAAGTCACGGCGCTGCGCTCCATTTCAGCGTGGTCAATGGGGCAGTCGTCCAACATCTGATGTCGAGCACATTACCAGCCAAATATGCATGGAGCATTAACAGCTGACACTGAACAGCCGAATAGTGAACAGCATGCATGCAAACATAAAGCCCATACTGTGGCTGATCTGGATCAAAATGCCTATGCTTCTAGCCCTGGTGAAAACAGTGTTTGTGGTGTATTGGATGCTGATATACCTGGTATAGGGCCAAAAGCACATCCACTTGTCCTTGAATATTTTTTTCAAAATCATGGCATCTCACTTGGATGCTTATCAAGCCACTTGGCCAGTTGCTATTTTCTTAAACAAACACAAGCTTTGCTATTTGTCTGACACCGTGGAATGAACACAGACTATTCAAGGAAAGCAATTACCATCGGGTCATTATCTATTGAAGCATTGCCTCTCCAATGCCTGTGTCTGCCCTCTCCACTTTAAACATTCATGTTGTTTTCCACAACTCTGCCATCCTCTCGAAGACAAAAACAAGAGAAATTCAGCGGCAAACAATTGGCCGTTAGAAAAACAAATGGTTATTATAAGTAATTATCGGTGTCTTCAATTAAGTGTATAATGTATGGAATTTAATCTGGCTGTTTAATTTGTATAATTTACTCAAGAGGTGCCAGTAATTCCTCTTGAGAATTTCTGACTGATCCGAGGAGGCTGCTGATTGGGAAACCTGTGCAGGGATGTTAGAAAAACAGACCTTGCAACTTCCAAACCTCACATGTGAAACAAACATGCCTTTTCCAAGACATGCCACCCATCAGCTATTATTGATCTGCGCCTTCAGGTATTTAATGATCCCTCAAGAGAGGAGAAAGGCAGGATGGGTGATGGAGGTGAAAGCTTGCTCAGGAGCGTCTCTGATGCTGCTTTAATGTGATCCCTGTAGCATCTCCTCCCCATCATAATTAATTCTCAATTAAAGTGGGCGGCCCGGAGCCCTGATACAGAGAACAGGAAGGAAGGGCGCCTTTGGAGTCTGATTAGTAGATTTACATCGATCAGATACATCTGTTCAATAACAAAGAAGGAAGACATTCTCAAGTGTATTTTTCACCTAGATAAACGTTCGCTAGCCAATGTCGAAAAAGACTTTGAGTTGGGAAGAAAGAACTGGAGTAAATGGGCTGCAGTCCCATATAATGCAGAAGAATGAATATGTTTGGAAGCTGTTAGATGATTAAATGACGTTTAGAATGTCACCTTAAGGTGAAAAGCTGTACACATGCGTTTCTCCTGAATTACAACAAGCCTGTCTGTCTATGATTGGTCTTCCTCTTGGTCTTTTTTATTCACTGTGGCACTGACACTCTCTCTCTCTTTGGCATAGATGCAGATGACCTTTTGTTTTCAAGACATAATTTGTCACAAAAAAAATCTTATTTTGAACTAGGAAGGTCATAACTCAGCAAATCTCACTTCTTTATAATGCAAAGAAAAATGGAACATTATTCTATGTGAATAAAAGTGGCTTTAGTAACAAAAGAAAGCACTGTAGCAATAGAAAACTAAATGAATATGTAGGCAAAATTAACCTAAGGTTAGTACATAATTAACCTCCTACGATAGGATTACATATATGCAAGGTCAATACGCCAAGTGCCATAATAAACATTAGTGATTTCTGAGTAATTGGAGCATGGAGGGGGAATTGTTGTATTCTAAATCCTATGCATTTACTGTAGGGTTTTTTATTAATCAAAATGTATTGCTGTATTTATTTCTTTAATATTGATCCACCACAGACAATTATTAGTTGTTTTATTGTACTATTAGGGTGGCCATATGCACCGTTCATACGGGACATGTCCCAGCCAGGATTTAAATATTGCCTAAAATATCCAGGTTTTGGCTATTTGCACTGTGCAGGTTGATCGTTGTGTAACATTCATGAGAGCTATAAAGAGCAGAGCAGACGGCTCCTTATGCGTTCGAATCGCATCTAAAAATGTTTTTATTTGTGCACAGCGACCCTTCAAGTCAATCGAACAAACAAACACGTGCGCATATTTGCATCGCTTTGATCATTCCCTCTAGATCTCACCTTCTCACACACAGCCCCATGATTGGTCGATTATGCACAATGCCTGCATGTTATTGGTCAAACTGCTCTGGATGTTTTAGGAAATATAAAAATCCTCTCCGGGACGTGTCCCGTATGAATGGCACATATGGCCACCCTATGTAGTATATTATATTTCCAATAATATAAGGTTCATTGCCTTTTTTGCAGTGAAACTGTGTAGGAAAAACTTCATATACATGTTCAAAGTGTCTGTCCCTCAGTTTTAGAGACACACATTCAAGACCCAATCAGATCAAAATAAATAATTCTAGACAAAAAAAAAAAAAAAATCTAGTCAAAACAGAAAATGTATACATCATGAGCTTTAAGCTTATTAGATGATTCAAGTCTGTATATTTTTCAGTTGCTGTATTCCTCAGTCCCATATTTCAAAAGTACCATATCACCAAAAATTGCAATACCTCTGCAAACGTCTTTACCCTAATTAAATGTAATCCTCCATACAGGCAATTGCTCAGCAAACATGACCTAGTTTCACTCACCAGAGAGAAACTTCCCTTCAGCATTCTCAAAAAGACTTTATTTATCATCTTTCAATGTCCCATCACACAAAAAGAGCTAAATGTTGTGTTGAGTTCACTACAATTTGGAAAATACATTGCTTAGTCTTGCCATGTGCATTATTGAACCACACCTTCTTTTGCGGGACTTGATACGTGATAATTAGATCCATTCCCAAAAAACAATTTAGCTTGCACCAACATGAAAAACAGTGTTTACTGAAATGATTGTAATCTTTGCAGATTACACTCACCAAACATGTAATTAAAGGTTTGGAGTGTGAACTGTTTTTTCCCTTGCAGGTCAAAGTGATTCGAAGAAGTGAGCACTTATCATACCGATGACAAAGCTTTTAGAAAAGCTGCAGACAGAATCCCCTGAACGCATTATCACTAAGATACTAACCTTAACTTTGCAAGTATGCTTAAAAGTAACATGAAGGGAGAAACTGATAATGGGTGTACACTGCCAAGCTTGTCTTGACTTGCCAACAGAGCAGCCCAAAAACCGTTGCAGTGTTATTTAATTTCATACAAAGTCGTTAGATGCACAAAGTAAACAGGAGGAGGGAATGTGGTTTTCTTCCGAAGCGTTGCACAACAACCAGTCAATGACACCAACAGATGCTTGTTTCCAGTTAGTGACACTGTAAGAGAGCAGCAACCTTGAGCAAATGTACAGGATTAAAAATAATTACTCCGCTCTTAGTAAAGGCGACTCAGTAATTGTGGAACTAGGTAACATATTGCTTTGTTTGTAGTGCAAGCTTAACTCTGATGAGTGCAATAGTCAATCACCTGCTTATAAAGTAGATTAAAGTTCCTTACTTTTGAGGTCATTAAGTCTGAACACTGAACATTTAAATGAAAAGTAGTAAAACGTTTGTATTGGTAAAACATATGTGTTAAAATTCTTGCATAGCTGTTAGCGCCAAGGCAACAGAGCAGGTGCATTACCTAAGCACATGCTAACAGAAAGAGGGACGGATGGATGGACGGACAGACCGACAGACGGATAGATAACGAGCCGAAGCAGTTACAGCTCATTAAATCTAGCATTCTGCCCACTTCAAATCAGACACACAGATGAAATGGTGTGGTAAGATCACATTTATTTGAATGAATGAATTATAACATTTATTTGAATTAATTATCGATCAAGAGAGAGAGAAAGAGAGAGATGACAGTTGATGATGACGTGACGTGAGTGAATGGGCAGCTCTCTGGGCAGCTAAAGTTTCTGTGCTTCTGAATCTTCCTCTGTTTGTGTGTGTGTGTGCATCAATGAAAGAAGCACATTGATATAGAATGGTGAATAAACTGACTTAAAACTACCTCTGCATTAATTAAGGAAGGGATAATCAACGGTTTGCTGTGCATTAAAAGATTTTAAATACAAGACGTGTAGGGAAAGAACCACCCGATGCGAAGTGCATTTAAAATCCTTTAATGCATGGCAGGTCTCTGATTATCCTGCTTATTCCATGGTCATTTGCCAGCATTTGACATCTTAAAGCTGTTTATGATGTTAGCAGTGCAATATTAAACCAGAAAGGTAAAATTCACGGTTATTTTCATCAGTTACGGCTCACTATCTCTAGCTAGCTTCTCTAGCTTCAACCAGGTTCAAATACAGAAATGAAATAGTGCAGTAAGTCTACATTTATTTGAATTAATTATAGCATTTGTTTGAAATTAATAATCGATTGAGAGAGAGAGAAAGAGAGAGAGAGAGAGAGAGAGAGAGAGATGACAGTTATGTGTGTGAGTTACCTGTATCTGAGCATCTCTCTCTACAAACAATTGAACTATTTAGTTACTTCGATTTTACCTCATTGCTGAGGAAGATAATGCAGAGATAGTAGTATCTATGTTATTTTATTAATAAAAGCACCGACAATAAGTTTCTGTGTGTGCGCAGCACAATCTGTGATCTCCGACCTCTCTCCCTCTAACTGTTTAGTGAGTGATATGTGTGTTTGTGTGTGTGTTTGTGTGCGTGTGCGTGCATCAATTAAAGTAGCACATTAATACAGAACAATGATTAAACGTTTTAATGCATACCTGCCAGCCAATCAGAATAGAGTAATTTAGACAGACCATAGAATAAACCGTTTTAATTAATACTGTCCAGCAAATTAAATTAAGTGTTCAGACAGACCATGGTATAATCCACAAGTAATCCACAAGACTTCAGTCCATCAATTACCGTCTTGTGAAGTGAAACAACATGCATGTGCGTAAAAAATCATTCAGTCTTTTTTAACTTCAAACTGTTGCTTCCAGTTAAGAAATGAGTCCTATATGCATAACATTGCTTTCTCTATTGAAAATCTCATCTGAATCAGGAGAGAAATAAGCACAGATTGAGCACCCTTTACAAACATAACAGTTCTATATGTGATGTTATGCTTAATTTAAAAATCTGTTCTGATGAAGAAATAAACTCATCTACAATCTTGGATGACCAGAGGGTAGGTAAATTTTCAGCAAATGTAAATTTTTAGGTGGACTACTACTTTACTAAAAACAATATTTTTGAGAGAAAAAGTAAAATGCAATTTTACATTTAATAATTACCTACTAATAATACTAATAATATTTAATAATAATAGTTTAAATAATTTAGTCATCCCACATTCTCTTGAAAGCTTGCTTAGACCCCCTGGCCTTCTGGTTAAGAGGGAAGTGTAGACCGTTTTCTCTCTGAAATATACAGGGAAACTGATTAAAAGCTCAGAGCTCAGAGCTCAAGACAGCACGGCTGGCCTGTAGCCATCGAGCGGCAGCATTCAGGTGCACCAGCCATGAGTCTTGATTTAGCTAGCAGCTTTGGACACCGCAGGATACGGCTTCTTCTCCTGCTACGTCAGAACTGCCGCGGCGCGACAGATGGACAGACACAACAACCCTGTGTGTCAAAACCCGCTGTAGCTTTCGCTTTAATTCAATTATAAAATTGATTGTCTGGAAATTGGCCTCCAGCTAACATATGCTTTGGTAAGCATGTTAAGACTTAAAAGCCTTCCGACGCAAAGCTAAGCAGGTATTTCCAGCGGTTTGGAGTGAAAAACTGTCTGAAACCAAATATCAGCAATTAAACGTTTTTTTGGGTACTTTGCTTCTCATCCAATCCAATCTGGCAAACAAGCCCAGATTTGCCATTAAAACATGTTGAAAGTTCACCGTGTTTATGTAATCGCTATTGACCTTTAATTATATTTATCTTAAAAAGCACTTTGCAATTGCATAAATTAGATATTTATGAGGTGAAACGTATGCATTATTCACTGGTCTATTTGCATGACGAATGGATCTGGGAATTAATTGCAATACTTAATAGTTAATGCAGAGTCAGCTACGGCCGGGCCATTGGTTTCCCAAAATATCCCATTCTTCAAAATTAAAGATAGTGTTTTTTTTCCTTTTCAATTTAGAGAGGTGAATATGTCATTTTTAATGCTGTGGGCTGTAATGGACTGTAAAAGGCTGAAAGGCCATCACAAAGCATATACAGTACACTCTTGTATTATTTGTAGTGAACAGTGTTGGGTGTAACGCGTTACAAAGTAACGCGTTACTGTAATAATATTACTTTTTTCAGTAACTAGTAGTGTAAGGCATTACTCGTCTGAAAATGGTAATATTATTACAGTTTTCCCGAGCTAGTTACTTGCGTTACATTTGCCAGTAGCACCTTCATCACACACACGGCACACAACACAGAGAACAGAAGGGAAGGAGGGCGTGAATGGAACAGTGATTGGTCTGGGTTTGGCACGAGGTATCATTTACCATCACTGATTGGTCGACAGCCGGCAGCAGAGCGGCACGCTCAGACAGATGGGGAAAAATGGAAGCGTCAACAACGGCAAGCTCTTTTTCAGAGGAAGGTTCCCAGCAACAGAAAGCTAGTTTCGACGGGTGGAGATTCAGTAATTATTTTGTAGGGGTGCTCCGATCACGATCGGCCGCTCGTTAATGCGCATCTCAGTAAAGCCGGTTCTCTAATCAGCGGTTTATTCCATCAGGTGCGTGAACCATATGTTCATACAACCGTGCCAATAAACGCTGAAAATGAACGTGGATTTGCGCATCTTCTCAGTTAATAACGGCTCTGTGTAGTAACAGCTGCTCTATGTGAAATCACGCACCTGATGGAATTAACCGCTGATTAGAGAACAGGTGTACTGACGAGCAGTAATATAAGTGAGTTGTGTAAACAGTGATTTATGTGACTTCAATTATTTCTTATTAAACTGAAATCGAAAAGTAAAAAGTATTTTTTGGAAAAAACACATCCTGGTGTTAGTCTTCATATGCTGCTGAATAGTGTTAACACGGATATAGAAAAATAAGGAGTGCAAGAGATTGATTCCTAATGTCAGTTTATTTTTAATTAATACTATAGTAGTTCGGTTCCCTTTACATCTTTAACTACCCGTTAATTTATCAATTGAATGGGTGACCTATCCTCATTAATAGAGCAAACATTTGCCCCCCCCCTGAGAGAATTGGCAGGAGCCGCCACTGATAAAGACCCTAAAGAACACTCCTCCTTTGTATGTTCTCCCTCCATCTGATGCATCTCAGGCAATCATAGAGTAATTAAGAAAAAAAGATGTAACTAGTAATATAACTAGTAATATAACTAGTTACTTTCTCCAGGGAGTAATAAAGTAAAGTAAGGCATTACTATTTTTGAGAGTAATATGTAATATGTAATATATTACTTTTTTGAGTAACTAGCCCCAACACTGGTAGTGAAAACCTTCAGGATAGTTGGACACTCTCTGTTTTCCAGGAGTGAATTAGCTTTCAACAGGTAACTAATTGCGCAGATGAGATTTCAGATGGAGAAAAGTCAGCTCTTCATAATGCGTTGACATTTCCACACTCGTATTTAGCTCTAAATGAATCCGCCTCATCACAATGAACTCTGGGCCACTGTCTGCAGCTGCACAACACCACTTCTGCTGCCGGACATGTCGTCCCTGCAACACATTGGAGTGTTTCAATATGTCACACATGAAGTCTTGAGCTTGATCTTCCTTTTCAGAACAGATTGCTTTCTGTCTACCCACACACTTCTGTTACCCGCCATCGCAGAGATGGGCACGAGCGTCTTCTAACATGAAATGGGGTCTGAGCAAGAGTGCGCCACATAAAAGAACTGACTGACAGAGCTGGTCGCTCCGTGAAAAACAGGATAAGGGATAGACATGGTGAAGATAGATATCTTCCTTTTCATTTTTTTCCAGCAAACACAGAACGTCTCTTTCGTTCACACGTCTAGCCAGTGTCAGTTTTTCTTTCTCTGCTGAATGCGGGTAGCAAACTAGGCATAATCTGTTGTGACTTATGAGATGCTTTTTGAAAAGCAGACATTTCAACTATTGTTGAAAGTACTATTCGCGCTGATTTTTTTAAATGAGTGAAACGTAAACTATTTTCTTTACAACTATCTAAAAAATTGTTTACTTACGTTTATAAATTCAAACGTTTATTTTCATCCTCCAAAATTATCCAAAATATAAATACTATGAAACTTTTATACCTATTATCATTGTAAACAAAGACTGCTTGATATCAGCTGTACAGAAATTACAACTATGCCTCTTACTGATCTCTTAACTAACAATTTTAAACCTAATAAAGTTTTTTGAAACGCAAGTGTCATTGTTTCCCAATAAACAAAAAATTATAAATATTAAACAGCACAACTGTTTTCAACATTTATAATAATAAATAGCAGCAAATCAGCATATTAGAAAGATTTCTGAAGGATCATGTTACACTGAGGACTGGAGTCATGATGCTGAAAATTCAGCTTTGCCAAATTAAATACATTTTTTATCAAAAACTTTCAAAATGAAAACTCCCTAAAAAATCTCTCTCTCACTCTCTCTCTCTCTCTCTCTCTCTCTCTTTATATATATATACATATATTATATTGTCACAGTTTATTTTAAAAGTCAAATTCCTACTATTAACAAACCATTAACTATGCCTCAAATAAACTCCTAACTTTATATGAAAAATTTTACAGTTCTCAAGTGATGCATGTGAAATATAAATTTGCATGTGTGTTTTTATGGAGTTTTAAATGTCCAAAAGGGCAAAAACATGGCAATTTATATGGCCCCTCCATAATATAATATATGTATTTGGATGGTAAAAAAACTACTTTGGGGCCAATTACTATATGTAAACTTAGAGATGATAAATCGATCAGGAATAAAAATACCCAAAAAACAGTAGGTAATTCGTTCAGGAAATGATCCTGGGCAGTTAGAGGGGAAAACAGGCAATAAAATCACTGAATAGCACCTATTAATGCTGAAATTGCATCATGTCAACATGTAAAACAATCACAGTCCAGACAGGGCTATAGAGAGTCATTCCTGTTACAATCCCAAGCACAAACCTTTGCTATATGAATATGTCATGGGATCATGGGACAATTCTTTCCATATTCCAGTCCAATCAATCATGAAAATGTAATTTCTCTGCATTCTCACAATTCTGGTCCATTTAGCACTTGTTCAATAATGCACCTTAAAGGTGCCATTTCTTCTTTATTTTAATGTGTAATCCGACAACTTCTCTGGAATAGCCGGTGAAAAGGCTATTATCTATCATCCGTGATTCAGCTCGATACCGGTCCTGATTAATGTGTAATTGCCTTTGAGTCAATGATAATTCTTTAGCAACATTTAATCACACTTCGGTTCCAACAGAGCTGCCAGTAAGCAGACACACACAAATTGCTCTCAAACACCCAGAACCTTTCTGCCTGTGAGCAGTCCAAACTTTTCTTTAATGGTGTCTAACAAGCTTTCTATCGGGCAGGCAGCTGATGTGAGACTGAAGGAGATCAGGACAGGCTCACATTTTCATTACCCTTTTCTTTTCTGCTACTTGCATCTCTTTTCCTCTTGTTTACCGAAAGGACTCAACAGCATCTCTCCAGGGTGCAACAGATTAATGACATTTTTATTGTTGGATATAGTAAAAAAAAAAAGACCTTTAAAACTGGACAGGCCGAAATCATAAATGTGCATTTGCAGTTTAAAACCTGCTACTTTTAACACTGGTGTCATTTTAAAATTGTAAATGAATGGTTGTTCATGAATAATGAACAAACATGCCTAACAAAAAAGGATTTGTGTCTGTAATGCTTACAAACAAAAGTATTGGGACACCAAAGTGCCTTGACTGGATTCTCTGGACCTCTGTTTTAGCAGTGACAACAGACTCATTTATTTAAGAGTGAAGGAGGGATTGGATGAAGACAAATGTGAGCAGAAGCCTTGGGCTAACACTGCCTCACCCCACAGATGCCCCAACTGACTGATGATGGCTCTCAATAATTAACTTCATAAAGGGGCTCTACCATCCAACAGGTGTATTAAAACCAGGCCACATAAACGGCCTCTATCGAATTAGCCAAGCCTAAGTCATTTTTCATTTGACTCCTTAGAGCCAAACCACATTGATTCAAAATGGACGTGTCTATTGGGTGAGAATATGAGCAAAGGGCAACGGCTCGAACCCTCCCGTGAGTGACAGGACTGAGACGTATTTCTCAATCGTGTCATCTCCTCCTGATTACATTTGTCTAACACATCATTTACTACCTGTGGAGAGGAGTGCAAGGAACCATGACAAACAGTTGAAAAAAAGAGAAGGAAAAAAGCTAGCTAACATGATTTGAAATAATAGCAGCAAATCACAAACACATTACTGGCACAATTCAGCTCAGAACAAATCTGATATCTCATTCTTTTCAGGAGAGCATATTCCTGGAATTCAGACTCAAAAAGCTTGAAAATGGCTTCCTTGACAGTTCTGATTTTGCTAAAGCCCCTTTTAAGCACATCAGTCCACTCAGCAGCTCTTTGTAATGATATTTTCTAGTCGGCTCCTACTTACTTGAATGAAAGAAGTCAGAAATAGCCTAGCATTCTTTGCCAAGATACATTTCAATAGCATGTCAAATGCAAAAAAAAAATGTATCATCTTATTTCAGGGTTAAAATTTTAATAAATATTTGAAACAACTAAATAAATCAAAGAAATGTATTATAGTAAAATAAATACATTATCATTATTCATATAACAATTTTTCAACAAGCTCATGTATAATTGAAACAATTAATTAAATACCAAAAAAATATTAAAGTTCATTATATTTAATCCAATAATAATAACTAAATTTATTATTCCTATAATTCCTATCATAATAACCTTTTCCACGCTCACATTTTAATGTCAAATCAATACAATAAACATTTAAGTAAACGTTTAATGTCAGATACAATAAAAATTTTCATTAATTAGCTAATATCAGAATAAAAATGTGAAATAAATAATTGAAACAATTAAATAAAATGGCAATAATTATAATAATAATAAATTATTTCCCAAGCTTGTTTCAATGTTTTAATGTCAAAGCACCAAGATTTAAAAAATGGACGAAAGGAGATTCACATAGAGTGGAGTAGAAAGACAGCACATGGCTGCTATTACCTTGTACAGAGGAAAATAATCAGCTTCCTGTGAACACTTCCTTTATTATCTGGTTTCTTGCTGGTGGTTCTCGGGACAGGATGATTCTAGTGTGGAAGCTGTTTTATGTGCAGAGTGCAATGGGAGCCTGAATAGCTCATAATGGGTGGAAACATCAAAGATCTCAAATAATGAATGATGAAAAATTCAGCAAGGTAGAGGAGGATGCAAGGACAGAGCAATGAGAGGTAGTCACAATATCTTATTTCCAACCTGCTACTTTCATCTGCAGTGGCAACAGAAAGCACTTCTCACCAATGGGGTAATTATCACCATCATGAAAGTTTCATGCTGTCTAAAGGGGAAGCCAGTGTGGAACAATAAGAGTGACTTTCAAAGGTGCTTCGCTGTCCTCCCCTGCATTGACATTCACCTCTGGACCTCTTCTGCTTTAACAACCTTTCTGCTTTTGTGTGGCTCAAAGACAAGAAAAGACGACCAAAACAAACTAGGAGAGATGGGGAAGCAGAAGCTGTAACCACACAGAAGAGGAGTAAAAAACAAACAAACAAACAAAAAAAAACTATGGACCATTTGGATTGTGGCACAGTTATCCCTCAGCACGTGGATGCGATAGGAATCACGCAGAGCAGCATCGCCCGTCCATGCAGCCACTTATTTCATGCTACATTAACAGACCAAAGGGACGTTTCTGAGGCCACAGAAAACTGCAACTAGAAAACACAGAGCTCAAGAAATAATAACGCTGAAATACTGCACAGTAGCATGTGATGAAGTTACTAAAAATCTATTGACTACATAGCTCAACAATTCATAATGCTGAATGGAAGAAAATAATGATCTGCAGGGCAAAGAGAACGACCATTTGCAATGAAGCCGTACTGGAATAAATATGACCGCCTCAAGCTGCTTTCACTGAGTGGCGCCTCTGCTTTCCACATTTCAATGAGATGCATTTTCACAACCGAATTTAAAATGGACAGCTTTAAAATGAATGAAAAGTTGCTGCGGCCACAAAACGTATTTGGACACTCAAGCCACTCACGTAAATATAAATGTGTGTTTGTGCTAGATGCAAAACATCAAATCAGCCAGCATTTCTTTTAAAGAGGGATGGCACAATAACATTTTTCGAGAAAAATATTTCACTAAAAGATGCTTGTTAGGTTACAAATGACAAACAACAGAAATATTTCTCAGAATTGTATGCTTGTGCGCTAATGCTAGGCTTTGAGCAGTGAAATTTCTTCAGACCCTGCAATAAATATGAGTAACAAGATTTTATGTTGTGGTCAAGGACTTATGGTTTTAAAAAATTATAAATAATATATCACTATATAACTTATTTAATGTGTTTGCATGCACTACTGTTCAACAGTTTGTTTGGTAAGATTCAGAAACATTTCTTATTGTTATCAATATTGAAGACAGCTGTACTGTTTAAAGTTAATTTTTTAAAAACGTCTCAATGGTACTCGGTTACAAGAAATTGCAAAAAATAATAACAACAATAAAATAGCTGAGAAAAGGTAGTTCTTGAGAAAAGAGATAGCCCAATACCATGAAAGATTTCTGAAATTAACCTCTAGTTCATGAAAATGAATAATAATCCCATTAATTGCAATAAGTATTAAAATAAAAAATAATCACATCAATAACAACATGCCACTTCTGTTCCAATTCTGGGAGGGCCATCTTACAATGACCTGAGAGGGTCTAATTTTAACTTCTTACTTCAAAACAAAAACTATAATTTTCACTCCACAAATGTAAAACCATTGATGTGTTAATAAATCGCTCATTAACAAACAGACACATCAAACTTTGATATTCAACATAATACATTGTCATAGATCACTATTTTCCAGAAACACAGAATTAGATCAATAACTGTCTAAATCAAGCAATGATATTCAGATGAAATGACAAAATTAAAAATAGTGTAGCCATTTATCAAAAGTGCTAAGGTCATCTTGCCCCAGGGGTCTCACCCTACTATTTTTAATCATACTACTGTAATACTTTTATAGGCCACTGTATATTTTAGTGTTGAAAATCAATTGTTCAAATGCAAAAAAAGCAACAAATGTGACCAAAATAGTCTGCTAGTTGACTCCTCAGAATCTCTAGAGCAAAATAACCATTTGCCAATATTATCAATGCAACACTCTTGTTATTTTGGGTACCTCTTGACTGAGAAACTGCAATTGATCAAACTAGTTTATATGTCTGTACTGAGCATATTAGGCTTTGATGAGGGCATCTCAACAAAGAACCATTCATTTCCTCCACTCCACTCTTTGTAGAGGACATTAGTGTTTGGCAAAGCAACAATTATCAGTTCTGGGAAGGAAACATCTTACGAGACTCACAAATAGATTTATGCTGTGGCATGTTCATCCATGTTAATATTGAATCAGGGCCGTAGATCCTAGCACATAGATATATTCTGATCCTGCAAGGGCAGTTAATGTAATGACCGTGCCAGTCAAGTGCTTATGAAGTACATCCCAATTTCCCAAAGTCCATCCTGGGGATTTTGCCCAGTAACAAAAAGTGCCAGTTTAAATGGCTAAGCTGATTGCATTGCTTAAGCCAGTGCCACAGAACAATTAAGTATGTGACATCACATCCAAACATGTGCTAATGGGCTTGGCAGGACGTATGATTGTTGATATCACTCTACCATCCTCTGAACTGGGTAAGCTTCTGGGTTCAAGTCTGGATACCGTAGACACCAGCTGGGCTTCGCACAGGGTCATAGCAGCAGTGCTGTCTGGGAAGACCACCAGGCCCCCAAAGGTACAGATTCCCTCAGTTGCATATGCGGCAGTGAACATTGTCAGCAGCAGTGGCATATTGATTTTATGTATGTGCCCCTGCTTTCTATCATGATGCAATATTCTGTCAAAGCACTGGCAGGAGAGCTCCGGTCCAATTATTGAGCTGGCATGTAGCCAACCGCCTTAACTACATCTACGAAGAGCCCATATATATCCACCTTATAACATATCTTTCGATCGATTGCTCAATTTTACTTCAGAGGAACACCAGATATATGCACAAAACTGCATATGTTCAAAATCTGTTGGTCTGGGAGTCGTTTTCCTTGTTGACGGTTCTTCACTTTCCAGAAAGTTCCCTTAGAGCGAGTCGGTTTACTAGCTGTCCATTTTCGTAAAAAGCCCTGCAGCAATTTACAGACGTGCAATTACAGTTCATGGGGAGAGTATTGCAATTTATGTCAATGTTTCTCGAAATTACATTACAAAAAAATTCACATCAGGAAAAAAAATCCAGTAACAATGGTGTCATAAGTTGTGCTTACAAAGCCTGCGTTAATTTGACCAAAAATACAGAAAGAAACGTAAAGTAATTTATTAATGTGATGGCAAAGCTGAGTTTTCGGCATCATTACTCCAGTCTTCAGTGTCACATGATCGTTCAGAAATCAGTCTAATATACTGATTTGCTACTCTAGAAACATTTCTTATCAATGTGCAAACACTATGCTGTTTGTTTTTGTGGGATAGAATTGAATATTTTTGATGAATAGAAAGTTCAAAAGAACAGCATTTATAAAATGGATTTTAAGCAACGTACTGGCCTCAATGGGCAGGGCAAACTGTTCATGACAGATTAGCATTTACACAATAAATGTGATTCGGTCCCAATGCGTATTCGAGTAATGAGGCATGACTCATTGAATGACAAATGGTGATTGGTTGTCCACATGTGACTGGATCAACGAGACGTATAATGATTCCAGGTGTAAATAGAAATCACAGAACCACGATCACAGTTCTACAGCTCACTTTGAGTGTTTTTATTGAAAATAAAACTGCCTGAGCGTCGACCTAACTAATCAATCCAAGCTTGAAGCCAAACGGAACGAATGAAAATCAATACTACCAGAGTCTAATTCTAAATTTACCTGCGTTAGTCGGCTTATTTTTCAATCACACCTTCTAACGAAATCAACTGCAGTTCTCATACTGTATGGGCCAACCGCTGTATGCGTGGAGTGAAAGGTGAGCCATTAGATGTGTTTCAGTGGTGGAGTTTTATTTTTGTCTCATCGGAATGAAAGACACTCGACTGATAACGCTGAATCGGATCAGCCTCGTCGATCTCAGCCTGGGAGAGCTGCTAATTAGAAAAAGGCAATGAAGAACTACCGTAGCAAGATTAAAGGAGGGCAAAGAACAGGCATTAATTGTTCTTCTGTGACAAGGCAGTGGGAGAAAAACACTCACGCACACACTCAAAGAATGGGGTGCACTGTATCCATGTCTTCTGCAAACACTGGCTGAAGTGTCTCTCTGTTTTTCCCAACATTTTCCAGTGTGGGTAGCCATAAGTGGATGCCCGAATGGATGAAGAGAGAACACTTAAGGTAATTACATCTCTTACATGAACCCAAAGCCACAGGGACCTGTGCAGGGTCACCCAGAATGTTCCTAATGAGCAGGTGTTCAGGTTTAAAGATTAAACAAGCAATTAAGCTCTACTTACACTCTGTTGCTAGGAATGATCTTGTAGCCGTCTCTGAACCATGTCACCTGTGGCCGCGGAAAGCAACTGACCGCTGGGGAGTTTAGGATGGCGGCCCGTCCCTGTGTCACTGTCTTTCTTTGGTCATTGTCAATATAGTCGCCCATATCTGTGAGAAGAAAGCCAGGGATTTTATTACAAACATGGGAGAACTTGTTTTCACAAAACAGAGCAACCCTGATGATTCATTCAGGAGGCTTTTGGGTACAAACTGCGGAGGTATTCAATCAGAAACATTTATTCAAACATTTATTCATGGCGCACAGCACCACAAGATTGCATCACCTTGCTAAACAAAAGAACGTCTTACACAATGTGCTTTGAATTTGGTTACATAATTCCAGCGGTGCAGTTTGCACACCAATTTACAGTGTTTAAAAGCTCTTATTTCTGGTTTTAAAGTCAAAAACAACTGCAGCCAGTAAACAATATCCCTAAACTGGCTAAACTTGCACTGACAGGACTCCTAACAAAAAAAATTGAGTAAGGAGCCATTGGCTCCCATAAGAAAAACGCCAAATTATTATTTTTTTTAGGTGCAACTCAATTAAACGGTTTATTTTTATTATTATTTATTTTTTATTTTTACATTTGAACATTTCAATCATATTGTCATGTGTTTATGTCTTTTTATAACTTTATCAGCATTTTAATCAATCTTGTAGATGACTGGGAACTAAGGTTCACTTAAAGTGGGAACTAAATGTCTTTTCTAACTTGAAAAATGCAGTCAGGCATTGTTTTTTACACAGAATCTGTACCAATATCATGGACCATAAGTATCACTTGGCTACTGAGTGTAGTTTGGGCTCCTTCTCAATGTATCCTGTAAATGTTGTCGTAGACAAAAATAAAGGTGCTTCACGATGCCATAGAATAAACTTTTTTTGTCTAAATGGTTTCATAAAGAACCTTTAACATCTGAAGAACCTTTATGTTTCATAAAAGGTTCTTTGAGGCAAAAGAAGGTTATAAAAAAGGATTATAAAAAGGTCAGAAAGAGAAGGTTCTTTAAATTTAAACTGTTAGAACTACTGTGAGAATGTTGCATCACCTAATTAATTTTCATGAATGTAAAATTATATGTTTATAATGGGTCGAACCTGTATATTTTCTGAAACAATGATGTCATCAGCCCACGTCTCGTCCCCTAGTCAGTAACTTTTACGTCACGTAAAAGCAACAAAACCCATGAACAGACACTGAACAATTTTCTTTTTATTAACTAACATTAACACAGATTAATAAATGTATTGTTCCATGTTCATTTGTTTACCGCACGCAAGGTTTCTGTGCATAGTCCAAGTCTTCTTCTCCATTTTTTGTGCATCTCTGTGGCAGAATTACAGCGTCACATGCTATTCTGGCATGTATACTATACTGTTTTGTGTCAGTTTTGTGGTTTCATGCGGGCGCAGATATTTCTTGAGACAAGGGAATACAAAAGATCAGATAGGGAAAGCTCTGGCTTCGTGTGGACGTATCCCAAGACTTGCCTTAAAAGGACTATGTTACTGAAATTACACACTTCACCTAACAAGCAATCTTGTTTTCTTGTTTGGTTTGCGTAAATGAGGAAAGATGTAATTTAAGATGATCTTAAAATAATCATTTCTCTATTACTATATCACTAGCATGAACATGGCCTATTTTATGATAACTCCATCCTGGCTAAATGTTTCTCTGAGCTAAAATGTCGAAGCATCTAGAAGTCAGTCAAGGTCAAGTTGTCTGAAGTCATACAATATCATAAAACAGAAACAAACACAAATTCAAAGCTCAGATCTGGTCTACTACATCAACTCACATGCCACTTGTATCTCGGCTCTTCTCTGAAGCAGAGCGCCCATCCTGTTTCTCACCACACACTGATAAACACCCATATTGGAGCGCTGGAGAGAGGAGATGGTGTACCTAAGAGAGAGAAACAGAGTCAACAACTTTAATTCATATCCAAAGATGATGAAAAAAAGCAGGAAAAACAACAATTCCTTGCTATCTGCCAAAAGATTCTAGAATTTTTGATACAAGTGTGTTCCTATATAGAGATGTTGGGTTTAAAAGGTTCACCCTCACAGTCACGACTAGCCTTTTTTTACACCAGCTCGCACATTAGCGTGAACAGAGCACATCAAAACGGCACACAGGAACTTCTCTCCATGCCCAGCTATGATGACGAATATCAGATTTCAGGCAAAAGGCCACTTCGAACAAAAGCAGAGGTGTCGATCGCTAGGGCATTAAAATTAGTTGGCATTTCCGAATACGCTGAATACATGACTAATGTGCTGTTGCTAAGTACTTAGTCGAATCTGTTTACATCTCTGAAAATGCCATCCGGTGGGTTTGTGCAACTCAGTGGTGGTTTTCTTCCATCACAGGAACTCAATAGCAATACCGCGGCAGCTCTGAGCATGCTGTTTAGGTGATGAAAGATAATAAGAAAAGCAATACCAATTAGAGCAAACCTGTTCTATAGATGGACAAAATTTAGAAACACTTGACACGGGAAAGCACAAAGATGCGAAACACCTACTTTAGCATGAATACAACTTCTAAATGGAAGATAAATCAAAACTTCTAATGTAAAATTTGACATTAACTGTGAATCAGGTGTCGGCAGTGCACTTTAAGTAACAAATGAAAGCATTATTAGTCTCCAAAGAGAGCCGGGCAGCGCTGCAGACTCCTCTATTAAGACAGAAGGAACCCATAGGGCCAATCCTTCAGCAGCTTTAACACCACACACGTCTGAAGAAACGCTGAGTGCTACAGAGATAGTATGCTGATTAAAAAAGGTCAGGCTAAAAGGCCATCATTAGCGAGAAATTAAACATAATGCATGGAGAGACCTCAACTAGGAAATTATATCGCTGATTAAATGTACTACTGCATTAACTAAAGGAATCTTTCTCTCTAAAACGTAATTAAAAATCATTTGAATGCGCTTCAATTATAGTAGTTTCATTCTTGATTAAAGGCAAGTTACAGGTTTAATACAATTTAAGCTCTGTCGACAACAACTGGCATGGAAAACAATGTCGACTCGTCTCTCAATTTGTAAAAGCAAACAAAAACCGCGTCAACAGTTATCCAATTACAATGGAAGTCTATGGGGGAAGGCATTGCATTTAAATAAACATTAAAATACAGCTTCAACAGACTTAACAGGAGTATGTATTTAAGAAGATTCATTTGAGCATTCATACAGCTAAAATAATAGTAATAGTATAATATTTTTTCCCAGTTATGGGCTTTTTTTACTACCACATCAATCAGCAAACAATGACACCTACTATCCAGTCAATTCCTGCTGGACAAAATCAAGTCCTGTCCTACACTTTTTTGTTTGATAAGACATTTCACTCGTATACATGTCACAATAGGGAAGAATATATGGTCACAATTTCAGTTTCATCACACAATAAAATAATTCAATCACAAGTTATATTTACCTTGAATTGCATGATTTCACACTTTTGTTTACAGTAGACCATCACAATTGACTTTCATATTTTACATGCAGGACAAAGGTAACATAATAAAATCTCCAGCATGCATTTGAAATTCCGTGGCATCAATAAATAAATGAAGGCCTGTTTAAAGTTTCCAAGCCAGCTTTAAAACAGAAATTCTAAATCTGTTTGTTCTGAGACAAATAATAGAGATAAAGAACAACCTTTGTACTGAAGAATGAAAGTGCTATAACAAAAACACAAGCTTCATATTTTGAGAGGTTAAATTCTTCTTAATACCTTCCCCAACATAATTTTTGATGATTAGATTCTATGAAATTTAGGACATTATATTATTTTGTAATCTATAAATAGTTCTGAACATTACTTTCCCATTGGAAACATCTGAAACAGTTAACACTTCTTTTTTTTATAATAATAATAATAAAAAAATCTTTAAATTCCAAACTGCTTTTATTAAAAAACTACACATTATTTAAATAATGAGAAAGATTCCTCAAATGACTCCATAAAAGATAACAGCAGAATAAGAATATTGTTCTAAGGGTTAATGGTCATGTTTTGAACAAATTTAATATACCTGCCACAGTCAGTGAATAAATGTGCAGCTTGTACAGAAGAAAAGCTGCAGGCGGGATTAATATTAGACTTTTTGTCTCTCATATTAACCGTGAGCCTCTGCTGTTCTCTCTCATTGTAACCATGAGACAGTTCTGAACAGGACTTCATCTCCAGAAAGCCTTAAGATGAAAGTAGGCACTCACTTGTACTCGGGGGAAAAGGCTGTGATGTCTGTGTTGTTGAGCATCCATTTGAACTCCAGAGGCCAGCTGCCCTCCGCCAGGCAGGTCATGACCAGACGGTTCCCTTCTAGGTGGATATCTGGAGGTCCCGGTTCCGTTTTGAAGTAGGGGGCCACATCGCCTGCAGGCAGACATGAAAGAGGCATAGTTATTAAAGGTGCCAGTTCGCCGTAATGCTTCCCTGACCCGGCGCAGGCACAAAGTCATGTACCATCAAAGATGAAGTCAATATGCAGGAACATTACTGGTTCCTAAATTTACATCAACCAGCAGCGTCAACTTCACAGAAAACCACATTGATAGATATGCATATTTATGGCGATTCCTCTGTGTGAGCAAACAAACAGAAGCAATCACGCAAAGGTTATCGCAACGTGTTACTACAAAGGTGGAGAAATCTTTCATGACACCTCATAGTGCGGGAGAACCAAAGATAGTCAGGGGCAAACCTTTTAAATCCTCCATCTGTGGATTTCGCCACACTTCACAAGAGCAAGGCTCCGAGCTTTGATTTGGAAAAAAAAAAGACGACTTTAAGGCAGGACACCTGAGTGCAGTGAATCTGACTTCTGCCAGCGGCGTTGCTGTGTTTCCCCAAAAGTTCAGACAAATCAATTGTGCCATGCAATGGCTCTTTTAAACCGTGTATAAACCATTTCAAATACAGTATGTAAGCAAGAGAAGTGTGTCTCAGCCGATGTGCACTCGCTGCAAAACAACATTTTCTGTATCATTTTGACAGAAATATCATCTAAACGTCAGGAAGATTTACTCAAGAAATAGAATATATAATGCTTTGTTTTAGTGAAGACATTTTTGTTTTATTGAAGTGTATTTTTCTATCCCCAGTGGCAAGATGCTTTTCTAATTAAACCTAACTAAATATACAGTAGATAGATTTATGCACACAACAAATAAACAGTATTTGTCAAAGCACTAAGAAATAAAAACTTAATACAAGAGATGTATTTTTGAACACAAGTCCTATTATGTTATGCCAGTAAATGTATCCAGTTTTAGGGATGTTTACGAGTAAACAAGATACAGATACTGATTAAGAAAGCAAAGTTTTGCAGTTCTGAAAGATATAATGAGGCTTTTTTTAACCTACGCCTCTACAGGTTCCTGTACTGGATGCAGTAATTAATGCAAATTAATTTGTTAAAGAAAAAACATCCAAATTCAAGTTGGTTAAATTGACTCGTCTGGATTTATATATCTACATCCAGACACGTAAGCTCAAGTACAGGCTCTTTATTAGCTGTTTCAGTTAAATGTGCGAAATGTCAAGGGGTCACAAACCTGCTGTATAGCACATGGTGGAGAATGGAGACAGATGCAGTGGAGCTACTGTGAAGCATATCAATGAGGCCTGTATAAATGGAATGAAAGGAGTGAAAGGAGGAGATGGAATCCAAAGGCCAGTGAGACTCCAGGTGACAGCTGTGAGATATATTGTCCTTGAGGACAGAGCGATTGAGAAATATCTGTCAGTGACCAGTGTGGGCGAGGTAAGATGGGCATTACTTCATGGGCATTTTATAGGTTTACCATAGTCGGTTTTCCAGAATGGAGGACTCAAAATGCAAGGACCATACATGGAAGCAGATTTCCTGTTTTTCGTCACTATGATAAAAATTTATGAAAGGACCTGCTGCCAATCACGTTCCATCCTGGAGCTCCTTCTCCAGGGAGTTGAGACCCTTTAGCTCATGAGTATTCAATTCAACTTCTGCAAGGTCCAGCCTCAGTATTTCTCTACTAGCAAAGTTTAGAACAATCTGAGATTTGATGGCATTTAACCAATTCTTAGAAAACACTAAACCCCAGAGTGTTTGCCATAAAGACATGAGGAGGTCTGATTCTCACATGCGACACACAAGTGTACACCAGACTCCCTTCAAGAGTTCTAAAACAGAACCCTGCTTGTGTTGTTCTATCCCACTGCAAAGATCGAAGGACATGCCACTCTTCACACGCCTCTTATTTTATTCCTCCAGCACCGACATAAAAACTGTAAAATGTTAGTAGCCTTATGGTTGGCTGTAAATATAAAAAAGCAATAAGAGTGGCAAGGAAACTCAAGTTAGAAAGTTTCCAGCCGTTAGTATCAATCCTTTTTTCATCGGACGTGTTTCACCTACTGTACTTAGCTAGAAGCTCTTCTCTGACAGCTTGATTCGGTTCTCACTCATTGTGTTTTTTATTCTTATTTGATGCTGTGAATACGAGAGAGGAAATGCATTTTTAATTAGGGACGCACCAATCCGATACTCAGTATTGGTATCAGTTCTGATACTGCCATTTCAGACGTATGTATGTAACAATGTATGTTAGAAATTCATTATGTATTGTAGACAACTTTATTGATTTTAAAGGAAAGTTGTGAGATGAGTGACAGCTTTTTAGTGATTGTAAAGTGAGTGGTCTTTCACACTTTCGAGGCAATATAGGTATAATCCATTGAATAAAAGTAATGTTTTTCATGCTGCTAAAAGGGTAGAAATTTTGGAAGTGAACTCATATAAATGCTCAATTCACTCAAAGCTGCTACTGAAATATATACATGTATATGGCATGACTTGTAGAATTTGACCGCCTTTAAATCACAACTTTTAGTATTTGACCCCTTTAAATCAATCCTTTGAGCGATTACGCCTCAGGATCAAAACATTTATGGTTTAAACACAATTTGCACTCACATTTCTTCAGCAAGCATGTGAGGGGAATATCAGCAGTGTACACAAGGAAAATCTGTCACCGACAAAAGTACACATGCATAATGATGGGCTATCTTATGTTTGCAACTAACATTGTCCATCTTGATGAAAAAGGCCAAAAAGGACCTTGATTGTGTTAGCATAAGGGCCATAGGTATTCCCAGTGAAACATCCAGAGAATAATACACAATGACTGTGCGTCGCTCTTGAGACGTGCCCTGTTTGATATGCTGTGGGAATGGCTGTCCTTCTGAATACCAACAAGTTCTACAAATTCTCATTCAGATAGGATCAAATCAAGCAGACAAAAAATAGGAAGCGGAGGAAAAGAGACAAGTACAACTGCACCAAATCAGCTCTTCACCTCACGGTAAGGAATTTAAAACATCCTCTTCTGCTCATCATTGTCATAATGACACGCCATACGCAAACATCCCTCCATCATATTCAAAATGACATTATTAATGAGCATAATAATGGGCGGCTCAAATAGATGCAGGATTTTGATGTAGTTTCAGACAGTCAAAGCCTCTTTAAGCACGCTACATCTCGAGAAATACCCTACCCATCTGCTACGGGTCCCTATGTGGCTCAAGCAGATGCCTGTTAGACAGGTAGTGTGCGGGCGTCTCTTCCCGTCTACTCCACCTATCCTATTTTGCCAGGTGTGCTCAATGGAGCCTTCACTTTCCATTTGTCGTTGCATGAAGCTGGAGTGGCAGTGTGGGGCTCATCAGTATTCTGCCTCTCCAATAGACCGTACTACTGTAAGACATTTTCAGGAATGCATAAGCAGAGACCAAGAAGGAAATTCAATTTGTTGGGATTATTATCAAAGATGAAATGCTTAGACAGCAGACAGCTTGGCTAAAAGTGGATGTAACGGGCCTCCTCCAGGTGTGATGGACTACATTGATGAAACCGGCCCCTGCTTTTCATTAGCTTCTTCTGCTTTCCTAACTTTTTCTAACAGGAATGCAAACTTGACAGAGGGCGAGTTAAGGAGTCAAAACGCATCCTGTGATTTCGTTTCCGTACACAGTGCATAGAATTTCTGTAAATGAGGTGCTGTCATGACAACTCTCAGAGGGATTGTCATGGTAATGTATGTACATGACAATGTTATTGTATTTGGTCTTGTTGGAATAGATCTGCCACACTGCTGCTGCATCAGAGCAAGAACTGAGACTTTTGTACTGGCAATACATCCACAACATGCTGCTGTGAGCATGTAAGAATATTGCTGCTGCAAATATAACATACATGAAATAACCCAATAGCATACATGAATCACCTGGTAGCAGATCTATACAGGTGGAGCTGGGGAAGGTGGAGGGTTTCTGAAGCGAGCTGCACTGCTACGGCAAACTCTAGTCATATTTTTGAATGCTGAGCAGCGAGCTCATTAGCTACCAATACAGGAGAGAACCAATCAGCTGTGCGATGTCATAATGATGTCATTACGCCAGATTGAGTTAGACCTATCAGACTGCACAGTCAGAGTTTATTTCTGAGAGATTATTTATATTCTGAGAGAATGTTTATGCTGCAAATACAACACAAATTAAATAACTCCTACAAAGCAGGAGACATAGAAGGAACAATGCAAGCCAAAACAAGAACCGGCTTAACAATAGTGGCCTATGGCTATGTGAGCCTTGGTTACAATGCCGACTGGCTTAGCAATAATAGGCTATGACTATGTGAGCCTGGGCTACAACGCTGACTGGCTTAACTCTATTTAGATGTGCACTATGTGTACTGTACAATTTCAGTATTGTCACAAAATACACAACTACCTCAAATATCCTACCAGCCATGAAAACCAAGACTAAAACCAACTTTGCATTCCTTGTCAAATCAAGGACCCTCTGCAATCATTTGTAACGTCATATAAGGAGCTAAAAGCCTCCTGATGCTGGTTACTTCTGCACTCCATGGGAAATACGGGCCTGCCTTCTGACTCTTAACTCAATTACCTTTAAAAGGGCTCCTGGGAGCACTAGCCTGCTTTTTATCTGTCAGTCTGTCTGGGGGAGTAAAGCCCACACACTGACAATCAGAGTGGGCAAAACTAGCTCATTACCATCTATTTGATGAGCTGACTGTGAATCAAAGCGCGAGCCAGGGCTTTGAACCTGAGAGCACAGCGCTTGACAAGATATGATGCATCAACACATAAAGAAAGATGCATGTGAAGTTAGCAAACAGTCAACCACATACTGACGCACAAGGCATCAAACTAAATTTCAACCGAAAAACAGGGATACATTATTTGAATAAGTGGTGTTTACTAGGGAAAGTGTCATTATTACTATTGCTCAAACTTGAATAGAACATGCAACCATACAACAATTTGCTAAAACAGGGTGCGATTTGTGAAAAAAAACAGAGGGGGGGGGGGGTGTTTTGAAACATTTTAATTCATAAAAATAAATCATGAGAACATGAACTAGATGACGTCATGCTAATTACCATATTTATGAGTTAAGTGCGTCATATTGTATTGCCTCCTTATGCTCACATACTGCAATTTAATTTAGCAATTTAATTTATTTCTCAATAAAAATGTTTTTATTACTATATTTTAATGTTTCCGTTTTCAGACACCGGAATGAATATTATAATGACTGAAATGCAGTCCATTAAGACTACATAACCAGCTCTCAAACATTAATCTGCACTAAAATCCTATTCACGACATTGTCTAATGAAATCAAATACACATACGATAAAGTCAGTAGTTGTGCTGTGCCTGATGTCAGCTATACTTGCTTGTAAAATAGTTAGAAGCAAAAGAATATCTTTTTTTTTTTACTGAAAGTGCTGCTCCTCTCTGCGCTCGCTGAACACAGCAGAAGCAGAGAGAGAGAGGCTTGGGCTGGGAAATAGAGACCTCGCACTCCTGCAGCAGCACCAGAGAGTCTCAGAGACTAAATAATGATTGCCAAAAAAGTCGCTAAATCTAGCGACAAAGTCGCCAAGTTAGCAACTCCATCTCCCAGCGGACCGGCTTCAGCTGTCTCGTAAGTGTTGATAGGCTATTACTCGTGAGGTGTAACCAATCAGATAGCGCCGTGGGCGGGACATTGAGCAAGACTGCAGAGTGGTGAATACAGAGAGACTGCGTGGCAGCTATATCAGAGCCAGCCAAAGTAGCGCATTTTAAAAAAAAATTGACTTTAATCAAACCACGGATCTGTGATAAGTTTTGTGATCTGTCTCGCCATTAGTGTAGTAGCACTGATCACTTTGAGGGGGGAATAATTAAGCAGAGGCAGGGATACATTGACCAGAAAGGGGGAAATCCCACGCACTGCACATCATCTTGTCTTCTGGGCTTTATCTTTAAAGGGGGGGATGAAATGCTCGTTTTCACTCAATATACTGTTAATCTTGAGTACCTATAGAGAAGTACTGCATCCTTCATAACTCCAAAAAGTCTTTAGTTTTATTATATTCATAAGAGAAAGATAGTCTGTACCGATTTTTCCTGGAAAGACACGACCGACTGGAGGCGTGACGTTTGGGCGGAGCTAAAGAATCACGAGCGCCAGTAGGCTTTTGCGTTGAGAGCATTTGGAAGCTGTGACATTACCTTGAGGAAAAAACCATCATCCAAAACAAACCGTGGCTAACAGTCAGAATCAGCTGTTTATTTATGATCCAGAATCAGATCCCGAGGCTGAAACTGAACGAGAGCAGCAGCAACGACTCGCTCCGAGCGGGGCTCGAACCCGGGTCTCCGGCATGGGAGGCGGACGCACTAACAAGGAGGCAGAGGTATTTCAAGCAGTTTTACTCACTGCCTGCGGTTCCAACACACGATCGTGACCCTTTTTCGTTGGGATTGCATCACCCTTAAGAAATAAACGATACGCAAATCCGTCGTCAAACTGGGCCTTGTTTGTAAAACAAGCATCTTCGAAATGCAGGGAACAAACACAAACACTTGCACAAATCCATTGATGCTCTGTAAAAATAAAGTCCATCCACTGGTCCCTTAATGCTGTTTTTTCTTTGGTAATCTGTGCAGGGTTGTCTTGCCCTGGCAACCAAAAACACACTCCTTTTGTGACATTTCGTGACGCTCTCGCTCTGATCAGTGAATGCCTGTGCTCTCTCAGTGCTCTACTCTACGGGAGCGCGCGCTCTTCTGGCAGACGTGCCCTTAGGACCCATATAAGGGAATTCCGCTCCATCTAACGTCACACAGAGCCATACTCGAAAAAAACTTTCCGAAACTTGTGACAAACCGGAAGGAGTATTTTGGGAACAAAAATACTCCTTCAAACGTACAACTTAATTTTTGAAACTTTGTCCATGTTTAGCATGGGAATCCAACTCTTTAACAGTGTAAAAAACTCAGTATGCATGAAATAGCATTTCACCCCCCCTTTAACGTTTGATTTCTGCGTAGACCTGCATTCGCCTCTTGTTATTTACACTAAATGCACGAATTGATTGGTAGAGCTAAACAGGCAGTGAGCATTGATCTTCTTCTATGGAGGCAGTGCTTAGCCACACTATTACATCATAAAGTGGCGCATTCCACAACCTTTTCTTTTGCAGACTGACTTCAGTATGAGCTGTTTTTAGACTAATGAGAAAGTTTTGAGTTCTGAAACTTACAGGATGTTTTTATAGTACAATGACCCCCTATGTCAAAAGATTTTAGATTTTTTTCAATTTAGATTTCTCAGTTCATAACATCTTTAAAACTGCTGACTACACTTTAGAGTCCACCTAGAAATACCCTCTCAATCACCCAGAACAACTTAGCAACCATAAAACAACATGATTAAAACCACCCAGATCCTAGCAACTTTAGAGATCATGCTAAAACCACTTACAAGGCTGTAGAAACCAACCAGAAACACCCTAGAAACCATACAACTACATGCTAAAACACTCCAAGAACACTTTAGTAACAACCTAGTTACACCTAAGCATGTACTGTAGATGTGGCCTTAAAATCGCTGAGAAGACTTTAGCGTATATTGAAAAGATTATACTAAAAACAGATTTTTCCTTTTCATTTCTGAAAAGTTTTGTGTACAGACAACAATATTGTCAAAAATAAATAAATAAATAAATCCACCTTAGTATCAGTACAGCATATATCTATTTTTCTAAAAAACACTAAATAATACCTTATTAACACCCTAACAACCAACCACAACACCCTAGCAACCATACAGAAATGTGCTAAAAACACTTAAAACAACTAACATTGTCATGCATCATATTTCCTTCAGAATTTCATCAGCAAGCAAATGTATTTTTCAATTATTAGAAAATGTTTTTAATGATTTCTAATGGAATAATGGTTGCACTACAGTATCTGTGAGGTTTAGTTCCATCTTTGTGTGAATTGACTGTTAAATTAACAATTATTGCTCCTGATATGATAAACGAAAGGATGATTCTCTTTAAGAATACCAATTAAAGTCTTATCTTTAAAGGTTAAAACTTTTAATCTAAAAATCAGTGCAGTCAGCTTCGTTCTGCATGTAGAGTGAAAGTTAAAAACTTTTCTTGACCGGATGGCACAGGATGATCATTCCTCCACCTGACACTGTCTGACAGGCCAGACAGGGAGCAATCAACCCTGTCTACACATCACTGTGGAGACTAACACTCAGAGTCCAACACAGATGGACAGAGAGAAACACTGAGATTCACCCTCAATACTCACTCTGGGACATGAAGCATCTCGTTCACAAGAGGAACCAAGTTCATCTACTCTGAGTGAGCTTAATCAGATTTAATACATGATAATGCTATAATACAGGCCATGCAAAACAGTCCCTCAATTAGTAAATTATAAAAAGAGAAAAAAGAAAGTAACTTTTAAAGAATTGTTTTTTTTAAATATACCTGCCTTAAAAGGAACAGTTCACCTAAAAATGACTCATTCTCATGTCGTTCCAAACCTTTTAATATTTATTACATTTAAGACTTTTAAAAACTCATCAACACACATACATAGAGCGCAACAAAGATGATAAAGAAAAACTCAAACATGCTCAAAATCTCTGGATTTCTTTTATGATGTCTTTATAAACTTTCTTGAAGTTTTGGTGGAATGAAGGAACAGAAATCAATCAAGTTTTATTAATGGGGGGGGGGGGGTTAGTTTTGTCTTAATAGTACATAATAGATGTTTCTTGGAAATTAAGAAAAAAAATAAAAGGTAATCAACAATTGTTGACATAGTAAAATTAGTTATAAAAATGAATGTGTCAAAATACAGAAAATGTGGTCTCTGAAGAATCTGGGGAGAAATTTGATAATGAATAATGAAGACACATAGAAATCTCAAACGTTTGATTGCAGATATTGCAAATTTTAGCACAGTTTGCACAATTTCCCCCTCAGAAGGACAATCAGAGAACCAGGAGACTTGCACAAACATTTGCTCTCCATTCTCATTGCTGTCTATGAGAAACAGTTAATTCTTTGTTATGCTGATGAGTGGAAGACTAAGAAAGAATAAAACAGGCTACAGTCCAACAGTATCTTTCACAAGATCATGGACCTCAAAATAAAGTATTTCTTTTCAACAATTTGTAAGAACTTCAAGTGCAATCCTAGCTATTGCCAATGCAGTTCACTCTTAATATTATTATTTCCACTTGGTCACTGAATGTAGGATTTAAACATATGTCGCCACAACCGTCTCTCGAGACATAAACAAACTCATAAAGTATCCAGCACAAGAGACTTCAAATGGAGGGTAATCACTCACAACAACAATCACTGGAACGCATGAAGCAACCGTGATAATCAAAACAGCCATCTGTCTATCAGCCACATAAACAACTCAAAAATCATCAGCGTTTGAACATTCAGACTTTAAAAATGCAGCACACCTTCCCCCGTCATAGAGTGAGATCTTAAGACCCATAATATCACTCTCAATCCTCCATAACACTGAGGTCCAGCTTGGACTCGGCTATCTCTAAGATGCTGTGGCTTTCTCACACAACTCTTCAAAACCAACTAGTCTGTCCTAGAGCTTATGGAATAAGATTCTCTGCTAAAATACACAACAAACCATGTACATTTACACACTCCCAGCACTTAAAAGTACTGCAACTGTTCCGGTAAATCTTGAAGTATTAATCACACAGGAAGTGTGTGTGATTTAACAGCATATTACGGAAGTAAAAAAAAACAAACACGTTTTAAGATGTTCAGTCAGTATAATAAACATCTAAAGCACAAATATCCCCTGTGAGACAAGGTAAATATACCTTTGCACAGCTATTGTGTCACTAAACATGGCATGCAACCCAATATCAGTCTGTCAAATCACTACAAAGGAATTTAATGCCATCCACCTCACTGGACTATTAAAACCCAGAAATATTGGTATGGGATCTTGTTTTGGTGGCCTTTTGTTCTGGGTAATGTTTATTTTGAAGGTTGGTTTCTTTGTTCACATCATGTGTTTGTTCAGTGTCCCTCATGGATTGTTTCCAGGTGTGTGTGATTAATTATTCTCATTAAGTCATGTGTATATATTTCCTTATGTTTGCCTTGTTCTGTTTGTTGAGTCCTTGGGTTCTCAGGCTTTAGGGCTCACGTAGATGTGTTTGGTGTCCTCAGGCTAAACCTGCACTGCATTCTCTACTGCTATAGCTGAGTGTTACATTACAGAGGGATGATAACAGTGCCAAGTCCATCTGCTGGATAAAGGTAAACCACTGACTTACCTGGCAACTTGCATTGAAGGAAAACACTGAACGAAGAAACCAGTCTTCACAATAAAAGATATGGCAAACAAAAAAACACACGAAAACACTACCACAATTTGAAGACATTAACAATATTACACATTATTTCGATTTCAAATAAATGCTGTTCTTTTTAACTTTCTATTCATCAAAAGTTATGAAAAAAAACATAGAAGCAGCACAAACCATTTTCAACACTGATAATAAATATATTTCTATTCCGCATCAGATTAGCATATTAGAATGATTTCTGAAGGATCACTCATTCAGCTTCACCATCAAAGTAATTAAATGTTCAAATATTTATTTTTATTATTATTATTTTTTACAATGCAAAATATCCATGACTGGTACATAATCTTCATATAAATCGTCTCAGTTCCCTCACTACTGGCAAGTCTGGCAAAAAGTGAATTTTGGACCTTGAGATGTGGGCACCTTTAAAACCCGGCCACTGTGTTACCACATAACAGCACTATGTTGCTGTAGAAACGCAGCATGAATACCAGTTGGGTAACCTCTCATCAGATGCTGCTGTGAGCCTCCCACATGTTTCAAGCTCACAGAAGCCTTCTGGATCAGCGCCAAATATCCATAACTAAATAACCTTCAACTTCAGTGTCTGTAAGCGAAGTGGCACTCCGCAGGATCAGGAAAGTAATGGCTTCAATGAAGCTTCCGAGTGCAGAGGCGTCCACATACGCTGTGATTGATAGGAGCTTAATTCAGTTTTACTGGCCTCTAATGATTCTTTTAAAGAATGAGATGGGCTAGGACAGCCCTGAAAAGTGATGGAGGCTCTTGTGAGGCGTTCCCGAGTAATGAATGTGCCCATTAAGCAGTGTAACCAATGGCCATGGAGTGTTTGGATGATCCACAAGGCATAAAACATTGAGCTCAACATGTTTTCTGTAATCACTGGTCATTTGCAGCCGTCGAGTGCTGTACTGCACTGCGGTCGCATTTCATTCAGCACTACAGGGTTTGATTAGCTGCCTGCTATTATTATTTTGCTATCTTCAGTGTGTTCACTCTTCTGCAAACTTAAAGTCAACATGAAACCCTTGGTATCCATTTTCTACGTTCAATCCCAGAAACCCAATAAACTGTTTGATAGAACAGTAGCAGTATTTACTATATAATGGCAAAAATGTTTTGCTTGTTCACTGAAAGTTTGACATTGAATGCTTTAAGGTAAAAAAAACAAAACAATTCTTCTTTTACAATTTAATTTAATTAAAGTAAACCGCATGCCAGGCACGGTACGAAAGAGAAAATGTGACTTAGTGAAATACACCCAATTAAAAGAATAATTAGAACGAGCTGACTGAACATAAACAGGCTGGATTACAACAGCTCTGCGGAGTATTAACCATCACCATTTGAATTCCTTTAGTACATTCAGATGTCAGATAAAGCGTCTTTATATCTGTATTACAATCTGAAAAGGGTTATAAAAAGACACTGCAGAATCACAGTATGGGCTGCCTTCAAAAGAAGATAACTTGCTCACAAACTTTAATAATATGTTCCAGGAAGTCACAAAAGATGTGAAATCAGAGTCATGATGCAAGAGTCTATGAACATTTAGAACAATAGCGTGTGTGATGCAACATTTGCAGGATAAGAAACCTGACATTGTCATGTTCTGTTTTACTATGTGTGAATTTTGTTCTGCTTGTGAAGCACTTTGGCCAACATTTGTGCCGTTTTAATGTGCTATATAAATAAACTTTGACCTTATCCTGACACTTTTTCATATGTGACCCTGGACCACAAAAGCTGTCTTAAGTTGCTGGGGTATATTTGCAGCAATAGCCAAAAATACATTGTATGGGTCAAATTATAGATTTTTCTTTTATGCCAAAAATCATTGATATAAAGTAAAGTGTACATTTCCTAATCTAAATATATTAAAACTTAATTTTTAGATTAGTAATATGCATTGCTAAGAACTTCATTTGGACAACTTTAAAGGTGATTTTCTCAATATTTAGATTTTTTGGCACCCTCAGATTCCAGATTTTCAAATAGTTGTATCTCGGCAAAATATTGTCCTATCCTAACAAACCAAACATCAGTGGAAAGCTTATTAGGTTTTCAGTTTTCAGTAAAATTGACACTTACTGGTTTTGTGGTCCAGGGTCACATATAACAAAAATTATTTATTTGGTAGACAGTTCAATATCAATGTATAATGTGCCACTGAATGCACAAAAAAAAGGAAGAGGGGGGTGGGTAGAGCAGAGCTCATTATTATTTAAAGAGACATGCATCGAAACAGCTCGCTGTGAACATAGCGGTTCTTTACAAAACAAAAAGGATGTCGTTTTACACAACCATTGAGGAATTTTAACCAAAGTATGTTGCAGACATTTCATGAAGACCCTAAAAAATCATTACAACTTATGGAAAATTGGCATTTGATGTCCAAATTAGGAGTTTTATTTATTTGCCAAACCCAATTTGCATTTTGCTTTTTTGCACTTGGTGTTTGGTGTCTTACTTCTGGTCATTAACTTCCTATTTGTACCTTGAAGATGAAGCAAATGCTGCCATCATTTTCAGTGTAAACTCTTTCATAATACTTCTGACAATAGTATCATCCATGGTGCCTTATTATGGCAAGAAAGAATATATTAAATGCATGATGAGCATCAAATATGATCAGGAAGATGGGCACAGCACACTTGGAGTGGCGGGTTTGACCTGTAATAGAGTAAATAAGACATGGCTGCTGTACCCTAGAGATGCATACCTGCGCAGTCTGGCTTCAGTTAATATTCTGTAGATGGGTAATGGATACTCTATAAAGTGCCCAAGGTAAAGACATCTTCTCTGAGTTTGGATTGCACAGGAAAGATTTGGTGCAGAATTTTAAGCATTAAAACCCTCTATCCTGCTAAGCTGCCTTCATACCCTAGGCACCACAAGTAGCAGCTCTGAGATTTCCCCAATCTCTCTGGGGGGATGAGATATTTCACAGAGCTCTTTCAGACTACTGACAGTAAAAACTGTTTTTCTGCTGTGGAAAGAAGAAGAAAAAAGGAAAAACACAACAAGGTAAAAAGAAAGAAGCTCGCACCTCTGACACTAGGGAGCCCTGAGTGGTGACAGGGACAACGGCACTGTGTGAGTAAGTGTTCTCAGTGTGTGTTGGTAAAGGGAGGGCAGGACTGCAGGCAGGTCACAGGGGGGTTTGAAGTGACTTGTGTGGGAGTTTGGATGCCTGTGTGGGAGCCTTCCCAGAGGTGGATGCTCTAGAAGCCCAGAGTCAGATGTAAAGTGTGCAAAGAGCCTTACAGCAATGAAGGAGAGAACAAAAGCTATCAATAAACGAGAGCATTACACCACATATCCCGCTGGATATTGTGTATTAACTCTTACAGGAATGAACTAGCCTATCCCAACCATTATTTGAATGATAACTTTGTTTTTTAAGCCATTATGCTAACACAAAAATATTTTACTTGGAAATATCAAAGACTCAACATGGAGGCATTCAGAAACATAACCATTAACATTTGAGCTTATAAACTACCCCCTCTAAGTCAAAGATTCTGAATGAACTAAAAAGAAGCATTTACATTTATATTAAGAGGTGAGTGAAACATACTGTAGTAATGTAGCAGGGTAAGGTTAAGCCCAGGTATGATTGGTTGATGTCATGCCAGCCTGGGAACCTATCAGTCTTCCTATTCCATTGTCATTGGTTAAAATCTTTTAAATCCAATTAACCTATCCGTGTTGGGATTGATCCTATTAAAAAGGGAATGGTTTGATTACTCAAGGTGCATCATCCTTGGTACTAGATCTTTGTGGAAAGTCATGGACAAAGCAGTGTTAATTTCGTTGACTAAATATTTTCGTCATTATTTTCTTCACGAATATATTTTTGCAGACAAAAACGAAACGAAAACTAAAATAGAAGGCACTGATGGAGACTAAAACTATGACTAAATTGATTGACATTATCGTCAACGAATAAAGGACGAGACGAAAATAGACTGTGACGAAAATCAAATCAGCAGACGGGAGTGATGCGAGGAATGAGCAAAAGAACCGGCAAAACAGAACAGACTGCATGAGAGAAGAGAACCAATCAGAGCCTGACTTATTGAGACGTGAAGCGAAGGTTTTCAGTTTTTAAATGAGCTCCCGGGAAGTCGGCATTCGAAGAGGTGATGTCTAAAAGAGCGACAAAATGTCCACAGCTCACTTCACGTTTGACGACGAACAAAACAAAACAAAGTGTAAAGCACGCGGAGCGCTCATTCGTGGCAAGAACACAACCAATTTGAAAAGACATTTACAGACGAGCCACCCGGACATTTTCTCAAATGTAATTTCACAACGATGTTCTTTTGTTTATTGAGCTAAGCAAAATTGGAATAGTGCAGTGCGTAGATGTTGTAGCATTAAATATTACGAACTGAAAGTACTGTAAAATAGCCCCTTCTTCAAATTAGATGAGAGCACAATACTAATACGTAATATCATGATAAATACATTTGATTAATACTAATGTTTAGTATATTTTATAATGTTCTACTTGTTGACAATATCACAAATATTTCTATATTAGTCATGTGAAACATGAATGTTCACATCCTATCATTATACATACAAATCTAGCACTATTGTAGTATTTAAAACATACAATATTGCTAGACAAATTAATACCTTATAAAATCTTGTTACTTTTTTTATCCACCTAGCTGCCAACTTATTAAATATTTACTTTAAATGTATGCACTTATTGTTCAGCTCAGCTGTAAGCTTTAAGGTCCTGGACCTAACTTTATTTTTCTTTTATTGATGGTCAATTGGCAGCTAGTTATTGTTTACATTATCATGACAGTGTTTGTTGCTGCATAAAAGCTTTTGAATCGAAATAAAGACACAGTTGTGTTGAAATAAAGTTGAATTTGTGTTTTATATATTTTGGTTAAGTTTGTTTCCTATACCAGCTGTAAAAAATTGTCTAGTAAATCTGTTATTGATTTTAGTCTTATTTTAGTCAACTAAAATACCAAGCAATTTTAGTCGACTAAAATACCAAGCAATTTTAGTCGACTAAAATAAGACTAAAATTAAAACAAATCAGATGACTAAAACTTGACTAAAACTAAAAAGAATTATAGTCAAAAGACTAAGACTAAAACTAAATTAAAATTTTGTGTCAAAATTAACACTGGGACAAAGCATAGGGTTTGTTGCATCTCCCTGTTGTGTTGTAGCAAGTATTCCTTTTTCAGGTTAGTTTCCCAATACTGAAAAAGGATTTTACTTTTTATAAAGGGGTTTTATTGTCTTTTGGTCATTAGCATGCTAGCAGCCATGGTTTCGTGTGGTAAGCGACCATGCGTTTTGCTACATTGGAATTCTCTCTCCGTATGTATGATGGGAGGTTGTCCTGTGTTTTATAAGTGTAATTTAGATCATATTTGTGTTATGTTCAGCAGGTGTAACTACACATCCAGGGGTTTCCAGTACCTTGGTTGAAGATGAATGTACGTCAGTATGACTGCACTGCTGCTTTTGTTTTTAGTGTTTGTTGTATAACCGTTTAACTCTTGTGCTATGAATGTCTTGGTTTTTACCAGTTAATTATGTGATTTTTTTTTTTTTTTTTTTTTTTTTTTTTTTTTTTTTTTGGAGTAGGAACTTTTAAAGTGGGGGGTTTATACTTTTAGTGTCCACTTGGAGAAGTGTGGAGTTTGGCCAATTGTATTCCTTTCACAATTGTGTGGTTTGGGGTATGGTGTGAGGTGATAATCCAAAAGGCCCCCGCTGGTCATTTTTCTCCTTCTGGTCATTTTGTAACTGGTAGACTTGTGTATTAGGCATGTTTTATATTGTATCCCAATGCTTGAACCATTTCAATCGTATATAAATTGCTGTCTATGTCTCCATGCTCACCCTGTGTTTTGGCCACGAACCTGTGTGCCCTTTCATAGGGCTATTATGTCTCGGTGTATTCCGGGTGGTGTAGTCAACGTATATCCATTTTTGGTGCCCCCTCCCCCCCAACTGACCACCCTTTGCCACAGTAATGATACTTTTTCTTGGTACTATACTGTTTTGTACTAACATTGTATAGCATTATTATCCTCTCCAGTGCAGTAATCAAGACAATACTTTGTTGACAACATGAACAGCTGTGAAGCTAATGGCGGAACGACTATTTTTATTTTTATTTTTATTCATCATGCACTTTGTGTTTGGAAGTCTGAGGTCAAGTCGAAATACCTTAAATTCGACTTTGAATGGAACATAGTATTAGTGCAACTCTGATATAATTTCCTCTTATAACAGAAGAAGCATTTATATGCTTCACACAGTAACTGAATTTAACAGAACCCTGAAATTTATTCCACTTCCTGGCACATTTCACCTTAATATTACAACACTGCATTCTAATCAAATGCGATGCAACAAGTTTTTCATATCCTGACTGAAAATGAAATACTGCACGAAGTGACATGATCAGTTAATCAGACTATCTTTTACACTCTAAAACAGTGATATATAGGCCTACTAAATGAAGCAGGTTTATTTCAATATTCTATATTCAAATATGACTGAAACTGCTGTTAATAGAAAAAAATAATGTGAACTCCATTTCCTATCATATAAAGCAGAACACAAACTGAATGATTTCTAGTTCCACCGTACTTTGCTTCAAACTGATTTACTTTTTTTTTCTGTGCAGTACTTAGTTGAGTTTTACCTTAACAGTGTATTTGAATACAGCATAGAGTTAATATTTAGGAATATATTTTTTTACTAAACTCAAATGAAACAAGTTTATAGTACCCACTGGTCACTCATTTGAGGTCGCAGCAAATAGCAAACAACAATAATCCAATGAGACAAATCAATTTCCAGTAGAAACAAACCAAGTCCCACTCCAAATTTCGAGAAATTCGAGAAGCAGTTTCACTTGCATATACAATATGCAATTTCCAATCTATAGACTTTAAGTGGAGTATGATTTTGGTCTGGTGTCTGTGGGTGGAGGGGCCCAGTGCATCTCATCAAAAACAGACACTAAACAATTCACAGAATGTTTTGCCACCTGTGAATTGATGTGGACACTGAATGTTTAGAATAATAACAATAATCTTCAGATTAACATTGAGCTGATTTCTTCGCACAGCTAAATGGACTTGACTTGCTAGTATGCAAAGTTTGCAAACTAGCATGGTCAACAGACAATCTCCTGTCTCCTCAGGAGATATATATCCTTTGAAAAATAATGTACACAGAGATTGTTTCTGTCTCTGTAGAGGATGTTAAGCAAATTAAAAGCACACAAAACGAAGGGAGAAAAACACAGCATCCATTAAAGCTGATTTATGATCACTGCAAAAGTACAGTGTGTGCGTGTGTGTATGCGTTACTAATGGTAACCCTTTTTTTTACATGTCATCTTTCCTCACAGACAAGCCTGATGAATCACACAGAAAAAAAAAGAATCTGTACAATGAACAAAGCAAAACATCTTGAAAGACCGATATTTAGAAAATAACAGTTACTGTGAATCATTAATGGGCCGCAATCCGATCTTTCATCAGTTTTTTTTTTTAAATTGAATGAGTACTGTAGTAGTGATTTCCCATGAGGCAGCACTTCAACATTTCTTCCTCTTTTAAAGGGTGCAGCTGATTGCATCTCGCTGCATAGTTATTTGACAAATTCACCGGCTTTAATTCATTATTTAGATCTGACCCATCAAAAAACTGCATTCAAGCTGACCCTCAAGTTCAAACTAGTCTTTCAAATGGTGTGAAGGAAAAGGTAGTCTATATTTCCCAGTCTGTGATGCAGCATAGGTAGGTGTTTTTCTGACCCCATGCCCAGCACTGTCACTCATCACTGGCTTTCTTTCTAGCTCGCAGCTCACAAAGCAATTATTTCAAAGCCATGAAAAACCACACAAGAATGACAGAATCTACATGAAAGGATTTATATTGCCGTTTAATTTGCCCCTAAAAAATTACTGATACAAAATTTAAGGCTGAACAGAGGATCTCTTTTTGTGTCCAATATTATGTGGTTTCAGAGGATGTATGTACTCAAATTAGTGAAAGACTTATTTTGCAATAAAATAAAAAAAAATGCAATAAAAAAAAATGGTCTGTGCGATGAATAAATTTGCGATACAGTTAATAATAATATTTAATTACATTAATTAATTCTGCTGTTCCAAGCACTCAAAGCACTCTACATTGTGAATGGGTATCTCCTCATCCACCATCAGTGTGTAGTATCCACCTGGATGATGCGATGGCAGCCATATTGCACCAGAATGCCCACCACACACCAGCTTATTGGTGGAGAAGAGACAGAGTTATGAAGCCAGTCAGTGTATGGGGATTGTTAGAAGGCCATGATGGTCAGAGGCCAATGGGTGAATTTGGCCAGGATGCCGAGGTCACACCTCTACTCTTTTCGAAAGACACCCTGGGATTTTTAATGACCACAGAGAGTCAGGACCTCGGTGTAACATCTCATCCGAAGTACAGGTGCTTGTTGACAGTGTAGTGTCCCCATCACTACACTGGGGCGCTAGGGCCCACATAGACCACAGGGTGAGCACCCCCTGCTGGCCTCACTAACACCTATTCCATTATCAACCTAGTTTTCCCAGGAGGTCTTCTATCCAGGTACTGACCAGGCTCAACCCTGCTTAGCTTCAGTGGGCCACCAGTCTTGGGCCGCAGGGTGATATGGCTGCTTATAAGTTAAGCTTACAGTTCTAGCGCCTCCGTATCAATATACTGTACAATGCGATATACATTTACAACAAAAGTTAACTCAGCGGTAGAGTTACAGTCATGGGACACTGCACTTATGTGCAATCACAAAAGTACATTATTTGTATGTGCTTTAAAGCCTTGCCGATTAAACATTTAATTCACATGTTGTGCTAACATCCGTTTTTTTTTTCTGAGCGTGAACACGTTAAGTGCGTGCACACCGCACACTAAAACAGCACCTGCCTGATTACTAGACTAAGTTGTCTTTGAGTCTGGTTGATTTTGTCTAATACTGTCAAAAACACACAAGGATTATATATAAACACAGTTTGTTATGTCTAAACTGAAAATAAAGCGTTGAGAGAGAAACAGATGCATGCAGCTCTTAAGGCAAAAGAAACTAAACATGATGCAGCTTCTCATTAAAGGAACAGGTCACCCCAAAATTAAATTCATGTCATAATTAGCTCACATGTTGTCCAAAACCTGTCATGATTCTGCCCTCGTGTCCTTGGTTTTTCCCTAGTCTTGAGGCAGGATCATGACAGACCCATGTTTTGTGTACAAGCACATGGCCTTGTCTTTGGGCCATGTGCTTGTGTTGTCTCGTTCCCTTGCCCCGCCCCCCTTGTTATCCTAGTCTTGTCGTGATTGTCCTATCTGTGTCACCTGTCATGTCTTAATTGTTCCCCCTATTTAGATCTCCTAGTGTGCTCTGTCTTGGGTCGGTTCATTGTTCATCACTTGTGATTGTACCACATTTGTGATTGTGATTGTTCCTGAAGAAGTGTTTTGTATTTCCGTGAGTGTTTGTTTATAGTTAGTGTTCCCGTGCTTTGAGTCTTTGTTTATCTCGTTAACTCAGTCCTGTTCAGTTATTTTGTATTTCCCTAGTAAGTGTTTTCCCCCTCGTGGGTTTTTGTTTTCCCTTTTTTGTTAAATAAATCCTGTGTTTCGTTACTTCCTGTCTGCACCTGAGTTCCTCCCTTACCAAAACCCTGACAAAACCTGTATTAATATTTTTCTGGATCTGAACACAAAATAATATATTTAGAATAATATGGGTAACCAAACAGTTTGTTTTCTAATAAAAAAGAGAAAATAATGGCAATGTCTGCACACTTCAGAATCTCATTGGATGCTGAAGGTCATCTGGGTTTGTTCATCTACAGTACTGCTTCTATTTCGAAGTCTGTGCAAATATCTGGAGAAATGGTTAGTATTTTATACCATGTGTTAAGTAGGTAGAATGTGATGCATTAGGGATTTACATTATGTATATTTGACAAATGCTTTCATTCAAAGTAACTTACCATGCATCTGTGCTACAGCTACATGTATCTGTGCGATCACTGGGAATTAAACCTGTGACCTTGGTGTTGCTAGCACTAGCTGAGACACAAAGAATCAAAGCATCTTTTATAAGTCCTCACTAGCAAAAGCACAGGACAAATAAGGGTTGGGAGAAAATAATTCACTGATGTGTTTTTATTCTTTTTCAAATGATTCTGGATTGGAATTCAAAATGATTGAATAACTCTGTTTAATGAAACAGTTGCTACATTTATTTACATATATAATCAGACATTCAAAAGTAAATTATTCTCATGATCAATCTCATCTAAGAAAACTGATTTGACAAACACATAATTTAAAGTCGGCATGAAATCAATCAAAATGTCATAAATCAATCTTCCATTGAAATGACAGACTTCTCTCTGGTGATGCATGCTGGACCTATCCAATCAATTATTTTTTTAAACTCCACCAAATTCTAACAATTAACTTCAAGCTAACAATCAGATCTGTCTCTTTCCAATCACTGCAACTCTAAAGAGTTTATTTGAGCATTTAATTGAAAACAGAACAAAAGCAATAGAACTTTTTCTACTTTTTTATTTGTGCCACACTGTTGCTAAAAAGAAAGAAAGAAAGAAAGTTAAAAATTTTGATCATGACTAATTTATTTAAATTCCCACCACTGTCAAAATATCCTGACAATAGTAATAGTAATATCACACTATTACTTAGTTTATTTACTATTATTTTATATTTTTTAAACTAAATAAATAAAGTGCAATAATATTATAACTATTATCAATTCATTTTTTTTAAATATTTATATTTAATGGGTCACGCAATATGAAGTGCAAGGACCAAACCAAATCTCCAGGTTCTCTTATGAGAACCAGGCTGAAAACATTATGTGCACACCTGCACATAACTATCTTTGTGTCTATGTTTGATTCATATAGATCACTTTTGTGATTTCTTTTTGTACTTTTTAGTGCCTAAAAGTTGGTTGCATGGACTTAGTGGATGAACAAAAAGGATAAGAGAATATCAAAATATCTTAATCTGTGTTATGAAGATGAATGAAGGCCTTATGGGTTTGGAAGAACATGAGGGTGAGTAAATAATGACAGAATTTTCATTGTTTATCCCTGAAGATGAGATGTAATGCTGGCTGTGAATGACTATGGACATACGTTTCTAAACCAAGAATTCTACATTTTTGGAAAAGAAAGAGCCACCCCAAACCCAAAGCAGTGTATGTATGTGAAAAATGCACATTTCTATGTCTGGACCTTTAACAAGTGCCATGGTGATTCTTCCTATAAAGTTAATAGCAGGCCAGTTTTTTAACAGTGGCCTTATAAAAGAAGACCGACTTATTACTTGCTCCTGGCCAACGATGCTGACGGTACCCGTGTTACGAGGAAAAGAAGGATCTTGAGTTAATCCGGTATAGAGTAATGCTGCAAAAATAAACTACACCGGACACCAGTCTTTGTTCAGGCAGGACAGTAAATCTGTGGCAAACAGCAGTGCACAGATTGTCCTCATTCTGGGGAAGAAGTGCTGCACCTGTCTGGACGCTGAGGAACAGCAGTAAGGTCAGCCTCTAAATCATTCAAGAACACAGGGAGAATTTCGCTGTCTTCCTCCACAGGACAGCATTACCCAACCTTTACCGGCACGTCTGACAGGTGCGTTGAGTCTCCCCGATGACAATTATCTCAGCTGCTCGGTTTTCACATGTTGAATATTTTATGTGTACAGTGAATAATCCCAGTCGTGCCCACACATATCGATTCAGCACAGGCTTTTTGTGTAGATGGAGTGAAAGTATAGACTGCTGCTAAAGAGAATAGCCTAATTACCGAGCGTAGCCCTGTGAGCAGAAAAAAGACAGAGTGAATAGAAAAGGTTGTCCTTGTATAATTGATCAACATTGTTTACCATTGCTTGGTACGTTTTACAAAAGAAGTGCCAAAAGCAAGCTGTCTAAATAGGAAAAGGAGAAAACGAACTGTTAAAAGGGCCTTGCTGGAGATTCGTTAGCATGATAGACAAGCCCAGTTAGCATCGCCCCGAGTGGACTTGTGCTCAGAGTGAAGAAACCTGCCAACAGCTTAGCGGGTTACAGATGCTATTCCAGCACTCAACTAACTGTACTTTCTCTTCTCACCATAGGTGTTCGTCCAATCAGACGGGCATGAAAACAACATTAATGATAGTCTTTAAAGCACTAAACTAACTGTGTGGAGCCAGCGAGAGACAGCTGAGTATTCATTTATACCATGCTAATTAATTAGTGCGACACTCTGCAATACGGCAGAAAAATTCACATCCTAATTGTCCTTCACGGAAGTTGGGGGTCGAATGGTCTATGGTTGTGTGGAAAATATCACAATTAGAGACAAAACATTTGCAACTGCACATTCTCCACGCAAAGCAAAGAAGACAATTTCCCCACTTAGCAACGAGAGTAAATAGCAATAAGTGTAGGATAATTATTGACACAAAAGCAGCAAACTCATAAAGTCAGCAGCGAATCAAGTGTTGGAACAAGAGACGCAAGAGCAGGATTTATTGTAATGGTCTTTGAAAGGATTACCAATAATAAAGCGGTCACGCTCGAACCAATGCTCTTCCATTAGTGTTCACAGACACAAAGCTGCTAAAAAGTGATAGTGTATATATATATATATATATATATATATATATATATATATATATATATATATATATATATATATATATATATATATATATATATATATATACACTGTACTTATATACATGTAATTTAATAAATAAAGAAAACAGATCAGATGACAAGTTTCTATAACATTAAATTTTTCTACATAAAACATTTTACACTTTTATCTACATAATTAAATATTTTACAGTTTTATTTCTTACTTTATATTAAAACCTAAACACATATTCGTCTAGCTGTTGCTTGTATTTTTTCCATAAAAAATTTCGAAGTATGTATGATAAACTTGTTTTTGTAGGATTTATGATTAAATTAATGCCACTTTTCTAGTCACAAATCAAATTAATTTAGTCTGAAGCCAGAATGCAATGAAGGTAAAAAAAAGAAAAGAAAAGAAAATTAAATGCAGAAAATTCCTATACATATTTGTATATTTTTACGAACTGTGAAATAAATTAATTCCCTATTTTCTAAATGCACATTATTGTGTATTATTATATATCTTTTGTGAACAATTCCATACATGTTTTGATTTTTTTATATATATATATATAATTTTGGACTATCTTGAACTATAATTTGGAATATTTATTTTATAAGAAGTTGATCTTCCAATGAAATGACAGACTTCTCTTAGATGATGTATGCTGGACTCCTCCAATCATTTAGTTGGCAGAAACCCTGCCTCTTTCTTACAACTGACTGCGAGCTCACATCCAAATAAAGGATAGAACCAAGTCCCTGTCCTACTTTTTTCCTTTATAATCTGTTTTACTTGGATGTACATCTCAATACAGAAGGAAAGATCTGTCGCTACTTCTATTTCAGAAGTGTTTCAGATTTTCAAAACTACTAATAAAGAAAAGTGCAGCACATGATTTTCAATGCACCGACGTGTCCCCTTTACATCTGTCACATGTCTGGGCATGATAACAAAGAAACCATGACAAGTTCTAAAACAAATCCGTTTTTGACTTTCAAATGAACATTTGATTAGCATAGGAGGCAGGAGGGTTAGGCCAACAATACCTGAAAGCTAAATGTGGAATTCTTTCATTCAGTCTCACGTTGTGTCTTTTCAAAGCAGCGAAATGACACCTGAAAAGAAGCTGGCGGTCAACTGTTCATCTTGTTAATGAGGTGTCTTATCGCACAGGATCTTTTATTAAACTGGCTCGTGCTCCATTTGGATACATGGCCTGTAACCTGTGGCACTAAAACATTGTACCTCGGTCTGGCTCTCTCAGGGTGTCTGGAAGAAAAAAATCATTCAGGCTAGTCTGACAGAATTATTCAATTCAATCAATGGTGGCGATCCTCTTCTTCAGACTAGAGTTATTGCCAGGTCTGAGGGATTTGAGATGCGTTTGACACATTTTCTCAGTTGACATCTGTGTGGTATGAGCGTGTGGCAGAGGAATGTGCTTAAACTATTTTTTCCTGCGGCAACTTGTCCCTTAAAGTATTTATGAAGCATCTATCTATCTATCTATCTATCTATCTATCTATCTATCTATCTATCTATCTATCTATCTATCTATCTATCTATCTATCTATCTATCTATCTATCTATCTATCTATCTATCTATCTATCTATCTATCTCTTTGATTTAAACACATAGGTGCCATTGCGCTGCTGTTCCTGAGCTATTGTTTTTTTTCTCAAGGTATTACTATTTTTATTCAACAAGGAAGCATTAAATTGATCCAAAGTGGCAGTAAACACGTCTGTATAATAAAGAAAAAAAATCTATTTTATATAAAAGTTTTTCTGAATGCCCTGTTGATGAATACAAAGTATTTTGTGAACATATAAAAAAAATCTGCATATTACATTTTTGAAGGATCATGTGACACTTAAAGCATGAAAAGACTTCTTAATTATAATAATTATAATAAAAACTATTAAAAATATATCACTAGCACCATTTGAACAGTATATATCATAATTGAAAGCAACAACAACAAAACAAAACAACCAGACACGTCTCTCTTTTGTTCCAATGCTTTCTGGGTTCTTTATGCTTCTTTATTATGCTTACTCAAATTGTTATGAAAGATACATTCAGATAACCAATCTTGCATTCTTATTGGGTCATGATTTTTAAATTCCATCAGCCCAGATGAAATAAACTGAAAGTCTCAATGCATTTCTAATTAGCGAGCATAGTACCCATCCACGGCCCCAGGGGGATCTCCTCGCATTTTACAGCTTATTGAAATGAACCTTCTGAAATGGTGGCACACCGTCACAGACAGTCAAGTCAATTGACGACGAGACTTTCCTGAGCCCACACACATATTTGTTCTGGAATTATTTTTTGTGTTCTTCAAAACAAGTCTGATCAAAGTCACCCTATTGAATATTTCCAACACTGAATTACCAATGTCATTTTGCATCTTTCTTGAATTGACTCATAAACACATATGCATAAATGACCCGGCGTGACACGTCACCTCTGCTGAGAAGCACGAACCCTGTGGCCATCGTCGGCCGTCAGTCAGGGGGTATTTTCTCACTCCGCTGGGTCAGCACTTTGATTTGATTGGGTCCAGGGCCACGTGACTTGTGTGCCACATCTGCCTGATTTGCATGCTGACCTGGCATGGCTGTGGGCTCCTGTCTGAACTCTCACAGCATCTGTGCTGATGTATGGAACGGCAAGCTGCCCAGGGGCGTTGACTTATTCTGTGCATTCATTTGCTTCCTGCAAAGCATCAACAAACTATTGCATAGTACATAAGTCATAGACACCAGCAGGAGAAAAGACCTCGATCTAGCCAGGAATATTGCTGCACGAAAAACTCAAACTCTGAGTTCAGAAAGTCAGTGTCTATTCGAAGTTTAAAGGCCAAAGTATACTTCGGTTTTTATGCATATGCAAAAAGTCTATCTTCTCTACTTAGTTTGTAAAAAAGCAGATGTACACATGACACACACCTCTGATATTTCACATTAATAAATAAATGATGAAATGTTGATTTATATTATTCATACATAACAAATAATTATATAGCAATGATATAATCTAATGTTTATAAACACACACACACACACACACATATATATATATGTATTATATATATATATATGTGTGTGTGTGTGTGTGTGTGTGTGTTAATACATGGATCATATTTTTTCTTTGTTTTATATTATTTTATTATTGTTATTACATAAAAATATAAATAAAATATTTAAGATATTACTCTGGTATTCTTACATCATTGTAAGGGTGGTAAGGAAACCAACCGTCATATTATTGTTATAGAAGTACCTGATTTATACTAATAATATGAAGTGTTCATCATTTTTTATTACAAATTATTACATAACGTGTGTACATATTAAATTATATAAAAATAAAACAATTTGTTATATTTTATATAATATTTTAAATAACAATGAAATGTATTAACAAATATAACTCATAATGCATGCATTACATATACATAAATATATCGCTTAAACTACATACAAAAAGTCAATCAGCATTTGCATTTGCAGCGGCTAATGGGGATCTTAATAAACTAAACTCACAAGGCCATATGTCAGTGATTTTAGCATGGCCTCTCACAAACATAAATTTAATATATTTTCCTTTATTAACAAAACAAACTACATATTTAATACTATGCATAAATATATCTTATAGATTTCCTTTGATTAAAAAAATGCAAAGCGCAGCTCAGACATAATTCAGTCAGATGAGATGAAAGCCATTAATTGGTACCAATCCTTCACTTCTGAGAGTCTGACACCAAATGCCACAAAACAGAGATCAAATAGAGGACTGATGCAACATGAAAATGTTCCTCTATCACCAGACTTAAATGGCCTTATTCCCCCGAGACAACTGTGATTTTGTGAAAGCAGTCTCTAAAAAATGGCCTTCATATTGCCGGCGCAGTGCTGGCATCTTTCATGACAATTCCGGCCTGCCACTGATGGAGTCGAATGCAAAATGAGGTGGAGCCACAGGACAACGCGCTCATCCTGGACAGGATGCAATCTGTGTGAATTATTGAATTACTGTCAGTAATAGAGGGTTTCAACACCACATGCAGTACAGCTTGACCAGAATCTCCTGACAAAACCATCAGATGGGCTGGGTGATCAGCCAGAGCACATGTTTAAAGCACCCACCACACTCAAATCAAGTAAATAATCTCATAGAATTATTGAAAAGCCTTTCAGCATGTGGCACATTCTTTCACTGAAAGATCTGTCTATTCTTTTAACAAATGAGTACCTGCGCAAAATCTCTTTTTAAAGTCATTAAACCCATTAGTTACAATAAGACTTTATTAAACTGTTCAGATACAGTTAACAGCAATAAATCAGGACGTACTCTTTGTACAGAGCTAACTAAAGCTTTTTTTTTTCCAAGAGTAAAACATTCAGTTTCTGATATTAAAACTGGATGTCTCTGATTCAATTTGAACGAAAGAACTATATGTTTCTCCGACTTGACAAATAGAAGCATGGACACAAGACTAAAGGCCTCAACCTGTTAGAGAGAAGCAGCCCAGCACCAGTACATACATCTAACCTCCAGCACCAATACTCTACCCAGAGCATCACTCCGACCTTGTGTTGATAAAGCAAATCCTCTCTGCCGCCTGTGCTGAGAATTTTACACAATGTCACGGTAATTGGCCAACCGACTGGATCAATGTTTGAACCTAGTCAAGGTGTTTTATTCCTTGGTGTGCTTTCAAAATTCTGGCTGCAGGGAGATTTTACAACTGTTGACTTAGATGTAATACAGTGATGTACAATAAAGATGGGGAAAAAAGAAAGGTTTTATGTGGCTCACATTTCAAGCCACAGCTTAAATGATTAATTCACCTAAAAATTAAAACTGGCCATCACACATCACAGCTTTCAAGCTGAGATCCAAGCAACGGTATCAATAAAGAATCATAAAAAATGGTCCATATGCAAACTCCTGAGGACAGGAGTGACAATAACCACACAAATGTGTTTCAAGCAATGCCTGAACAACCAACTATAAAACCAGATTTCATGTCATAATAACATTAATATTTTGAAAATTATGCGGGTTTTCTTCTTCGCCATTAACAATTTTTCGAAAGGCATTCTGGGATACCTGGCTTCCTCAAGTTTGCACAAGTCACCTCTTTATGTGTCCTTGTAAAAGCAAGAACACATCGAGGCATTTGAACTGTACTTGGCTAGATGTGAACTTTGAATTGGAACAGAACGTGGGCAAAGATTTATGACGTCTCACAAGTCTCACAAGAATGCATATTCAGAAATGGCTAATATCTCTGTTATTGCATTTACAGTATATAAAAAAACTAAAACATTTCTTTGAAGGAAGGGTATAGCACGAGCATGCCTTTCAAGCAAAATGTTTCACTAAAAAAGTTTGTTGGGTTATAAGTTAAATTAATACACATACTGTTAGGGGGGGAACAACCTTTCATGCTGTGGTCATAACAATGCACATACATGACAGAGTGCAGACAAGTGTACAAAGATCTTTGACTGAGACATATTTCTGAGAAACAGCAACATACTCTTGACTCTATTAAATATGAATGCAAATGTTCACAGGACTTTCCACAAATGAGCAGCTGCCCCTTTAAATTAGTGTCAGAAATTAACTTCTTAACATTTTTCATGACCATTTTTACTTCTATCAGTGTTTTTTTTTCTGTTTAGTTTTTTTCAAACTAAAGCACATAAACACTGTTTAAAAGTTGTTTTATTCAAATTGTGTTTGCATTCATCAGCAATGAATTTGAAACCTAATTGAAGCTAAAATGACAGATGCTTGGTATCAGCAAAAGCATTCAACTGGACTTCATGCAGAAAACAATAACAAAATACAAACAAAAACAGAGAAGTGAACCAGAATGAGCATCAATTTGGCTGCAATCTGGGGCTTTCATTACAGTGCAATGAAGTTAGCTGTGAAAAATAAAAAAAAACTTCAGTATCATTTGTTTCCAGATGCCTCTTGGTTGGATATTTTGCACTTAATGTGTCAACATCCATTTTTAAATATTTAAATACTTTTTGTGTCCAAATACATTACTGTTAAAATGGATGGGGCCTGTATAACTTTTAATATGTTTGAAGGGAAGTTTCTCACCATGTCTACGTTTATTTCAAATACAAAAATCATCCTTCAAAAACATTTGACCATGCTGATTTGCTTCTCAAAACATTTCTTCTTTTTATCAATATTGAAAACAGCTGTGCTTCCTAATATATTAGTGGAAACTGTGTTACTTTTTTCAGGATCATTTGAGGAACAAAAGATCCTTATTTGAAGTAGAAATCTTTTGTAAAATTGTGTCACTTTTGTCCAATTAAAAAAGAAAGTGTTAAATTATAATTTAAAAAGAATCTTACTGACCACAAACTTCTGAAAGGTAGTGTTATTTTGCTACGGTGCTACACAGGTAATGCTGTTTTATCTTATTCTTCATTTTAAACACAAGCCCTGGCATTTACAGCCTGTATTTCCCATATATGTCTCCCCACTGGAAACACAGATTGCCTCTATATTAAATCAATAGCACCAGAGAGCCAGTGTGTTACATGTGGCCTACAGGATAAAGCAACCAGCTCTGCATGAGGTGGCCTTTGCCTTCAGTCGGCTTGGCTCAAACACAGATCTTCTCTGATTTACACACCCGTGCAGACTCCCAAAATGACAGCTGCAGATGCAGGGAGCGAAAGCTCCGACGGTCTGCGTTTGCCCACAACCCATCGTTTGACGAATGAGCCAAGACTGGAGCCTCACCTTTCATTTCAAAGCCATTACATTTCACCAGGCTCACTCGCAACTCTGAGAATGACATACAGAGGGCTTGGACAAGCGCGCTGACCTCCCTGCGCATACGCCATTGGTTTTTGCATTCTTTGAACCCTTTCTTCTCCATCAAATCTGCTCAGGTACTTTTCAAACCAAAGCAGCGATTGTTTGCAGCTTGGTTGTACTTGTACAAGGAGAACGAAGGCACCGGAGGCTTCATCACTAATGGGACGAGATAAACATTGACTGTGGTGAAAAACATACAAGCATGGTGGGTCTTAATACGAGATCACAGTAAGAAAGCCTGAGGCTAAACGGTATTTCAAAGCCACATCAAAGTCTTCTCCCGGGGACCACTGCCGCGAATACCCCCAAGTCAAACTACGACACAAGCACAATATTGGCAGCCCCTGAAAGAAGTCACATAACAGCATGAAACGCAACAGGAATCTGACATGCTGATGGTCTGATCGCACATTTAATATCATGTAGGATCCACATGCTCCACTGTAAGATGCGAAAATACTTGTGCGCAAAGTTATTTTTTTCATCCTATAAATGCTATGGTTTTGTTTTACCAAGTAGAGGAAAATTATTAACCTAAAGCTAAACATTAACATGTCAATTGTCATTAACATTGTTAAATATGACATTAACATAATTCAATTCACTACAAAGTCTGTCTGTCTGTCTATCTATATATCGAATTGTAAATATGTGAAAATTATTTCACTATACATTTAAAAATGTACCTTATATGTTTATTCTATGTTCCACAGTTTCAACTACTAGACACTTTCTTCAGTTCATGGAACACAGGTTCATTCATAACATCATAACAACTATACTGTATGTAAACACAAAGCAAGCAAGAGAAACAAGCTGAGACCTGTGTGCAGGATGCCAGGTGGGTTGTGGTCCCTGTCTGGCTGCCTATTTGATCCCAACAGAAATCTCAGAGATTAAGACACACAAGTCTAAACACAGACGGTCAGTACAGTAACACTACAAGCGCTTCATTAAATCATTATGGTTCCTTTGATCGCTCCACCCTGTACATGGATAAACTGTGGCGATTCTAGACCAATAATATGCAAGCGAGCACAGGCCTAAGCATTTACAGAAAAATTCTGGAATTTCCAAGTGAAAAAGCATGTCATTGAACAATATTATTTACAATTTATAATATTAAACATGTATATAAAATCTACATAAAATATAGGCCTATGTTAAATGAATTGAACATTGATCAACAAATTGATCTATCTATCTATCTATCTATCTATCTATCTATCTATCTATCTATCTATCTATCTATCTATCTATCTATCTATCTATCTATCTATCTAGGTGGGGCCAGCGAAGATTCTGTCATTCTGAGCACTGCATATCCTGTGTGCAAATGAAATAGAGGAAGGCTGGCTTATTTTTTCCACGGATGTTCTCACGTGTTCACGGTGTGGGGATGCTTGTACAATGCTAAACACAACTGACACATCCTGAAAGAATCTGAAGTAAACCTTTCATTACTGCAGACACAGAGAAAGCAAACAGCTGTGGATGTTTGATTTTAAACACACACACACATCACACACACACACCCCTTCACAGCTGCACACACACACACACACAAATGTATTCAGAAACACCTGTTTAAGGGCACAGTCTGCTTTTTAATGATCATTGTGAATATTAAAAAAACATCTCTGATCTCTTGTCTACGCAATCCATTCATTTCAATAATGTTTGCCAGAGGGTTGACTTTTTAGAAATATCTCGGCTTTGCCATTTGACTCTCAAATGCCTTAAAAAGTGCCCAGGTCAATGTGAGGCCCTGTGTAATATTTTCTTTTAATCAGGACTTGAGATGTTGTGCCACGTACAATAAACAATTTCAGTCGCCCACAACACTGAGCCCATTCAGAAGATTAGATTATGATTGGTTGGTCCCTGAGCTGGGCTTGTTGACAGAAATGTGGTCCCTTGCAATAACTCACAGTCATGGGGGGAAACAATCTGTCTGAGGAGGGTCTGAGTTACACCTGCAATATGCTCCCGCTCTCAGCCGGCCGTGATGAATATGATACGCAACTATCCCCCACCACAGAGCCCGAGCCCTAGAGTAAATTTAGAAGACCAAAGCAAACCAAATCCACTTGTTTTATCTGCTGAAAGAATACAAGGGTACCGGAGCCACAAGAGTATTTCAGCAAAGCAAGTCACTGCATGTTATGTGGCGACAGAACATGATTGAAAATGCCTTGGTTACGCCCCAACTATTTTAACAACTGAAACGAAGCAATTCTATGGAAAAGCATTTGTACTCAGGACTCATTTTAGCCTTTTAACACTATTCAGTTCAGTCAAAAAAAAGTACTGAAAAGCACCAAGGTATATTGGACATGTTCTTATATCAACACATAAAAAACATGGAAGGATTGCAACCTTATATCGGACAGTGTGACTTTATTCCATTATTGTTTTACTTTAAATCTCACAATGTGACTTCCCAGTATGTCTTAAAATGATACTATTTCTTATTTTAATCTAATCTCACAAGTGCTCTTATTTTTATTCTGAGGAGAAAACAACCTTTTATAGAATTGTCAGTTATTTTATTGCATGCTTGTACTGGCAAAGTTAAACCACTTCCTGGAGTAAAATGTTTGATTGACAGGTGAATGGGCGGTCCTTCACTGCTAAATAAGACATTTATTTCACAAATGAGATGTGATCAAATGCATTTTCACCTATCTCTAATTATTGTTTGAGTTGTAGGATTCCAAGACATTTTCGGATATGTTATAATTAGCCCTGTTCACTTGTGATCCAATCAACCAAGGTCAAGTTAACAAGGTATTAATGCACTATTTTTTATCATCATGGTAAGACCATGATACTACGTTTTACGGGTTTACTGCTTTGTGCAAATACAAAACTTCTGTATTGATCAGACTGTCAATTATGAAGAATGAAATTCCTTTAAGCTATTTAGTTCTGCATTTCATTCAATGTTCTAAAAGGGCTGCAACAGCCAACATGTACATACTGTAAAACTGCAGAGGTGAAGGAGAAAGGAAAGTGGGAAATATTATGATGAGAGATGCCATAAATTACTCTAAATAAATAGCACAGTATGCATTAAAAAAAAACTACTCTGAATTGAAGGTCTGCTCCTGAAATGTGATGGGGTCCAATAAAAAAAGCCAACAGGTTTTAGGTTGGGGTTCTGGTAAATTTGTCATAAACAGCTTTTAGTTGTCTTTTCTTCTTAAGAAAACAATATATATTTAAAATATAGTCAATCATTTTAACACAACATGTTTGGACATGTTCTCTTCGCTTGCACACTCTCAATGTCACAACACATCAGTTGGCATGCACACCTCTTAGTGAACAATGAGTATTATAAAACTAAAAATGAGCTAGGAAGAACTCATGGTGACAAAGCATGTCAAGGAGGGATGAGAGGAATCTGCTGGGTTGATGAGAATAATAACAGCAGTTTTCTCATTACTTCAAGGCTGAACAACCTTGCAAGTTGCAGCAGCAGAAAGAAAAACTATAGAGCAAGAGTACAGTTACTTTTTATCAGACAAGGACAGTAACGACAAAGAAACCTTTTACATTTTATTCATTTGGCAGACTATTTTATCCAAAGCAACTTAACTGAAACCATTAACTGTCAATGCAGTTCTTTATTTGAGCAAGTTATTGGCACTATTTCTGTTTCAAGAGTTTGAGTTCCAAGAAGAATTTATGAAGACTTACATCTGTTGGTCATCAATTTGTTATTTTGGTAATTAACGTGTTTTTCTCTTTTGCTCATGTGTGCTAAGGGAGTCATTGCGCCTTAATGAAATGAGAAAATTTAGAATTTTATGAATTGATGAGTTCTCACAATTTCTTCAATTTGATTAACGAAAATGTACAAATTTAGACCAAACAGATTAATATGAATTTGCCAAAATGCTACATAAATTATCAACTTACCATGAGACAATCAATCCTGAAATACAGCATAGCGTGAAAATTTAGCTGCTGTGAAAAATTAACAGTCTTAGTAGGGTCGGGGTAGATAAAATGGTACAGACTTGGTTCAGGCTTCGATCTGAAGCTCACTGCACATTCACATTCAGTCATAAAACAGCATTAATATCTGTCCAATAGTACCGATCCGATTATAAACAACCTGTATGAATCTTGAAAATGATGTAGAAAATTACATCTCATCATTCTGCTCAGCTAAAAGCACGTTTGGGACCGGCAAACTGCCAGGTATTAAACTTGACATGTAATTCTTGCTGCCCGTGAGGTGAAACCTGGCAAAATAATAGCATTAAAACTGAGGACTCTTTCTTTGGCGCCAGTCCAAATAAGCTGTTAAGAATATGTTGCAAAAGCAATTTTATTGATCAAACTGATCATAGACGTCCTCTTCCGTAATCATCCTTAAGACGAGAAGAGAAAAGAAGAACTGGATTAGTCATACTCTCTTCAGTTAAAAACTGATTAATTGATTGATTCGCGCTATAGACCCCATTCACGCATTTTATGGTAGAAGAAATGACAAAAGTACTCTATAATTATCCCAAGCTGTTGCCATGCCAGCAAGATATTTAAACGCCTTCCACTCCATAACATGCGCAGTGCACATACATCTAATTGAAAGTACATGTAATAACTCCTATCATATCTTAGCTTTGTTTGCATTCTCATATTGTTGTGGCAGCTATTGAAAATGGACGGAAATCATCCTTGGCTGTCAACTCAAATTCTTTATAAATCTTTTAAGACCATTGTAATACAGTAGAGGAAATAATGATGTGTATGACTTTGGCGGGAAAAATATTTTCTTCAGGTTCAGCCAGCTACTACTGGATACAGATGAAATATAGACTCTTCATATTATGTCCTTGTCTAATATTTTTTAAATGGATGTCCAAAGCGTGCTCTATTACAAATTAATTAATTAAAAAAAATTAATTAATTAAATATTTATTATTAATGGACAATATACTTCAAGAGTATGGATTTCCTTTATGGTTTCCTTAAGATCACTTTTTCCACTTTTTTGCAAAACTTGTTTCCAAAAACAAGTTTTTTTTTTACTTTTCAAAAGAAAAAGAAAAAAGCAATTTAATTTCCCTTCAGAACAACTTGACTCGAGTGTGCCAACAAACTTCTCAAATTAATATATTCCAGATTAGTAGTAGATGACACCACTCTCAACTGGCAGGGTTAATTTCTAGCTCAGGGTTAATTTCCATCGCCCTGTAGTCCTCCCAGAAACCCACATAGGACTTGTGCGTCCAGCCCCCAATCAAGTTCCAAGTCAAGCACTCCGGCCATTCCCAAGTCTAGCCGCCTGCCATTCCAGAGTCAGGCCCGCCGACCGCACCATTGTCAAGTTCGCCCCCTGGAGGCCTGTTGTCCCGATTAGGGCTGTCCTGAGGGGGCCTTCAGATTGCCCACCACACCCCACCCTCCCCAATGGACATTGTGTGGTGCGTGGATGTGCTTTCGGAGAGGGGGGAGAAATGTCAGATTGTGTTTTCCCATTTGTTGTTTCCCTTATTTCATAAAAGCGCAGCCCAGTCATCCTGCCTCTGACAGGACGGCAATTGCCAAGTCACTTCAAATTTTTGTAATAACTCTTGACTCATCTTAGTGAAGGGTGTCAGTTGTGAATATGATCCAAAGGTATGTTTATCTCTTGCCGAAAGGAGCGCTCCTCCATGTCAGGCGGATTCAGGAAGCCCACCTGTGTGATAGATGATCTGAGCTGTCACCTACCCATGGATGATATTAAGGCAGCGGCCTGCCAGACACACAGCTGCTGCTTAGCCTCTACATAGACCCGTCTACCTGGAACAGCTCTCTAACGCTCTACAGGACCTGTGGCATAAAGGAATGCAAGTACAATGTTTTGGCGCATGGCATTTTGGACTGGTGCTGTGAAGTAAGCAGATGAATGAACTGCAAAGAGCCTCTGCCCTCATCAACTGATCTGGGAAAATTATAATACTTGCAATCCACCGGAGTGTAAGAGGCAAGAGACAATGAGGTGATGATAATGAAAGTTTCACAAATCGCAAGCGAGCATTACGTCCTTAAACCCGTGTCATGATGAAACGCTCAGCAGAATAAGCCTGTTTTATCACTCAGCTACATTCTTATTCTCAATCTAGTTTTCATAATTATTTTCACATGAATACTTTTCAGCAAGGATGCATTAATTTGATCAAAGGTAACAGTAGACATTTTCATTTGACAAAGAAACTGACAAAGACATTTACCTGTATAATGTTATACAAGATTTCTATTTCAAATAAATGCTGTTCTTCTGAGATTTCTATTTATCAAAGAATACTGAAAAAAGTAACACTGTTTCCACAAAAATATTAAGCACTGGCAGCACTTTTTATTATTATTATTTGATAATAAATGTTTCTTGAGCAACAAATCATCATTTTAAATTTATTTCTGAGGGATCATGTGACACTGCAGACAGGGGTTGAAAATTCGGATGAATATTATATCACAGAAATAACTTTCATTTTACAATATTATTTGTTAAAAATATTAAATTATAATATGAAATATTTATTTTATAGTAGTATTTTACAATATTTCTGTTATCCTGTATTTGTATCAGATAAATTCAACCTTGGTGATAAAAACGTTTCAAAAACATTTTTAAGAGTAAAGTATGTGTGTGAAGTTATCTGTAATTATTTTAAATAAATTCACAAAATAATCATAAAATACATCATTACAACAATAGCATTCTTTAAAAAATGCATAACTTCTCAACTGCCATTTCATGTCAAAAGAAAGTGTTTTCCTTAGTCTCAGTCAGAGCCGTCTCTTCCTGTTGAAATGGGTGGTTAATTAATTTGAATAACAGCAAAGTGGACCAGACTTTATGTGCAGTCCAAAAGTCTGACTAAACGAGACAACAAAAGGGCAAACCTCAGAGAGAGAATGGGGAAGTGTTAAATAAATTAATGAATCCAAATCTTTGAATACAATCTTAGACAACTAACTATATTTGTTTTTGTGGGGGCGGTCTGAAGTGAAATTAGAATCAGCCTCAGGTCAGTTACATATTCCTTGGAACTAATTCCAAGGCATGTAAGTATTTGGTTAGTGCTATGTCAGCCCCTAACTGGGATCCTGTCAGAGCACACAGAAGCTCTTAATTGAATACTGTATTACCACTGTTTTCAACCGTAGGGTGCCCCCCACCGACACCCGAGCTAGACGAAGGCAACCGGCACGACCCCTCTCTCCAGCCTCATTAATTACTACATCACATCCCTGCCTTCCACTCCTGTGGCAAAGGGCCCCTACGGCAGCTCGTGTAAAAGAGAGAGCAATGGAAACATCACAGAAAACCCCCTTGAATACCCGGGAGGGTCTTTCATGCTGGCCAAAGGACAGGCAAAGCCATGATAAGACCATCGCTGGGAGAGGACAGGGAATACTATCCATTTAGCTATTTCCTGACTGATTTTCAAGCTGTTCGCTGGCCTCAAACACCTTCTGCTCTGCCACTGTAATCGAAAAAAAAGAGCCCACAGGAAGTGGCTCTGGGAACTGACCAATCGCTGCAATCGTGAACACACATCCTGCTTTTGGCTCTCACGGCCATGTATTGATCAACAGCCGAAGAGTATTTTGGAGCTTCAGAGACAAAGAAAAAACAATCGGGGTGGGGGGGTGGGGGGGGGCCATTACTCTCAGCATTCCAGAACACCTCAGGAGGTGATTTGCTTCCCTCATAAACTGGACATTTACTGTGGATAGGAAACAAGACAAAAACTAGATATTATTCAGTAATAGCAGTAGTAGTAGCAGCAGTTGCTTCAATATCCAATGTATGTACTTGTACTACAGTTGCTATAGTAACAGTGTAAGAGTTAGCACAATGGTAATAAGACTTCCTCATTCAACAACTCAAAGAAGCTGTTAAAGAGAAAAAAGAGAGACTAATACTCATGTCTTTCATGAAATTTCACTGAACTCACACATCCCAACAAAGAGCACAAGCAGCTGAGGGATTTTCCACATTTATGCATACAGTATACTGTGTTGAGGAATGCTGAGTCATTCACTCATTCAATATTCACTACAGTTACAGTTACTACATATGAGAAAAGAGCAAATGAATAAGTGCACTCTGATTTTCAGACAGCACTGTACCATTTGTATTACATTACGCATTTACATGTTTTAGGGTGTACTCACACTAGCCAGTTTGAACCGTGCCCGAGTGCATTTGACCACCAAAGCGCGGTTCGTTTGACTAGTGTGAGTGCTCGATTAGCCGGCCCTGGCCCGCTTGGAAGAGGTGGGCCAGGGCACGGTTCAGTTGGACTCGGGCGCGGTTCGCATGCAGTGTGAGCGCTAACCGTGCTGGAGCACAGAAGAGGACGCGTTGCGTCACGGTTTTGCGACGCTCCAAAACCAACATGGCAGGGAAAGGGTCTACGACAGAGGTGCAAAACGCATAAAAACTAAAAACTGCAAAGTCCTTGCTGCACTTCAGCTGGTACCTTGCAAACATCCTCATACGAGCAGCACGATTACGTGAAAATTTTCGCGCCACTAAGGCGACACATCTGTTTAACAACAGGCTGTGGACCAAACAACACAAAATTATCCACAAAGAAAACAGAGCGATGCACTCCATTGTGTTCAGAGAGCGCCGCTCTTACTGTTTATCCCGAAACCGTCGCACCATAATGACGTAATGCTCCGGCACGAATGCTGAAACCCTATTTGCGAGTGCAGGCCAGAGGGGGTGTGGGGAGGGGGGACAATCGTACTCGGGCCCGGTTCATGGCAACCGTGCCTAGTGTGAGTACACCCTAAGAGTTGCGTCCCAAATTATGAAACGACAACTCAAGACTACACTTCTACACAGTAACTACACATTTTGCCAAAACTGATTTAGGACTGAAATTAGTTTTTTAAAGACACATTCACATTAACAATAGTACAGTATATGTCTGTTGTCAATTGGGTCATAATATGTCTATTGTCAGTAGTGTATAGATTCATGAACCACCGCTCACACAGAAGTCAAACCAAGTATTCTTTTGTTTAACGCAGGGAATTTAT
>NW_020529200.1:0-92162 GCF_003368295.1 Carassius auratus
GTGAAATTAGAATCAGCCTCAGCGTCAGTTACAATTCCTGGAACTAATTCCAAGGCATGTAAGTATTTGCGTTAGTGCTATGTCAGCCCCTAACTGGGATCCTGTCAGAGCACACAGAAGCTCTTAATTGAATACTGTATTACCACTGTTTCGCCCGTAGGGTGCCCCACGACACCTGAGCTAGACGAAGGCAACCGGCACGACCCCTCTCTCCAGCCTCATTAATTACTACATCACATCCCTGCCTTCCACTCCTGTGGCAAAGGGCCCCCTACCGGCAGCTCGTGTAAAAGAGAGAGCAATGGAAACATCACAGAAAACCCCCTTGAATACCCGGGAGGGTCTTTCATGCTGGCCAAAGGACAGGCAAAGCCATGATAAGACGATCGCTGGAGAGGACAGGAAATACTATCCATTTAGCTATTTCCTGACTGATTTTCAAGCTGTTCGCTGGCCTCAAACACCTTCTGCTCTGCCACTGTAATCGAAAACAAAAGAGCCCACAGGAAGTGGCTCTGGGAACTGACCAATCGCTGCAATCGTGAACACACATCCTGCTTTTGGCTCTCACGGCCATGTATTGATCAACAGCCGGAAGAGTATTTTGGAGCTTCAGAGACAAAGAAAAAACAATCGTGGGGGGGGGGTGGGGGGGGCGCCATTACTCTCAGCATTCCAGAACACCTCAGGAGGTGATTTGCTTCCCTCATAAACTGGACATTTACTGTGGATAGGAAACAAGACAAAAACTAGATATTATTCAGTAATAGCCAGTAGTAGTAGCAGCAGTTGCTTCAATATCCAATGTATGTACTTGTACTACAGTTGCTATAGTAACAGTGTAAGAGTTAGCACAATGGTAATAAGACTTCCTCATTCAACAACTCAAAGAAGCTGTTAAAGAGAAAAAAGAGAGACTAATACTCATGTCTTTCATGAAATTTTCACTGAACTCACACATCCCAACAAAGAGCACAAGCAGCTGAGGGATTTTCCACATTTATGCATACAGTATTACTGTGTTGAGGAATGCTGAGTCATTCACTCATTCAATATTCACTACAGTTACAGTTACTTACATATGAGAAAAGAGCAAATGAATAAGTGCACTCTGATTTTCAGACAGCACTGTACCATTTGTATTACATTACGCAATTTACATGTTTTAGGGTGTACTCACACTAGCCAGTTTGAACCGTGCCCGAGTGCATTTGACCACCAAAGCGCGGTTCGTTTGACTAGTGTGAGTGCTCGATTAGCCCGGCCCTGGCCCGCTTGGAAGAGGTGGGCCAGGGCACGGTTCAGTTGGACTCCGGGCGCGGTTCGCATGCAGTGTGAGCGCTAACCGTGCTGGAGCACAGAAGAGGACGCGTTGCGTCACGGTTTTGCGACGCTCCAAAACCAACATGGCAGGGAAAAGGGTCTACGACAGAGGTGCAAAACGCATAAAAACTAAAAACTGCAAAGTCCCTTGCTGCACTTCAGCTGGGTACCTTGCAAACATCCTCATACGAGCAGCACGATTACGTGAGAAATTTTCGCGCCACTAAGGCGACACATCTGTTTAACAACAGGCTGTGGACCAAACAACACAAATTATCCACAAAGAAAACAGAGCGATGCACTCCATTGTGTTCAGAGAGCGCCGCTTTACTGTTTATCCCCGAAACCGTCGCACCATAATGACGTAATGCTCCGGCACGAATGCTGAACCCTATTTGCGAGTGCAGGCCAGAGGGGGTGTGGGAGGGGGACAATCGTTACTCGGGCCCCGGTTCATGGCAACCGTGCCTAGTGTGAGTACAACCTAAGAGTTGCGTCCCCAAATTATGAAACGACAAACTCAAGACTACACTTCTACACAGTAACTACACATTTTGCCAAAAACTGATTTAGGACTGAAATTAGTTTTTTAAAGACACATTCACATTAACAATAGTACAGTATATGTCTGTTGTCAATTGGGTCATAATATGTCTATTGTCAGTAGTGTATAGATTCATGAACCCACCGCTCACACAGAAGTCAAACCAAGTATTCTTTTGTTTAACGCAGGGAATTTATTATTATGTGGATTCCAAAGAAAATGACTGGATTTTGCAAACAAACACTTTACTGAGTCCACTATGAACTTTGACCGCACCTTCAGTGACTGTGATCTTTCCTGTGACACACGTTTAGCTCAACCGTGCTCATTATCAGAGAAACAAGTGTGAAAATAGATATCCGTTCAATTCCAAAACACTGAATTCATTTCTCTAACTTTCAGTATTGGCAGAGTTACTGAATGTGCATGTTTGGCGAAATGAGACAAATCAGATTTTAATATCTGTGCGAGCAAGCCATATTCTTCTTTAAAGCCCAAAAGCATGTCCCATCTCATTCTAAAATTACAAGCACTGATTCGCTAATTTCGTCTTGATTCAAGTCTGTTATTCGCACAGTTTGCACAGACATCTTTTAATTCAATTAGCTTTGACTCAGCTGAGAGACATATGCTCATCTATTGAAATGTGGCAGGGCTTCAGATATATGTGCCAAAGGAACAGACTGCACATTTGAATATTTGCGGCCACTATTCCTCCATGTTGAGCGAGGTTCACGAGAGTGCCGAGGTGGGCGAGAAACAACAGGATCAGTGGGTTCAGCACTGTAGGGGCCTCTAATGAGCGTCGTTGCACTCGGGAACTTTTTCTCATAATCCACTTTGAGTACAAGGAAGCATCTTTGTTTTCAGAAGCACTGGGAACAAAAAACAAGTGTCATAAACAGCTTCAGAGGCATTATTTGTGAAAGTCTTCCATTCGAACATGCCAACTCTCAGTGCGAAGCTACCAAACTGAAAGAGGGAAAAAGTGCAAGATCCGGATGCCACAGCAAGTCTTCCTTTTCTCCATGTCAGCTGCAGCCACTAGATGTGAGGTCTCGGCACACTTCCTCAAGCCTTCAGTGCTCTTGAATCTGACAAGTCCAGGCGAGGCTGACAAAAGTTGTGTGACTGTTTCCTCGACATCAAACGTGCAGCAATGTGCCAGTGGTAGTGCTGGAAGGCTGTGAGACAGCCTACTGAAACAAACAGCAGACAGTGCTCTTATCCCAGAAATAGACCTGCCTCTGACTGACACCTCAGATACGTCTAATGAGTGTTAGCCTATGAATATTTAATACCTTTTCTTTTTTTTTTGTCAATTTGAGCTCAAAGGGCTCTCACTGAAACAATGGAGAGAGATGATGTTTTAATGGGACCCTTGAAACTAGAGGCCGCTCTTTTGACTTTTAAAAAGTTACTCGTTCACCAAGCAACTGCCAAATTATCTGGCCACATCTGTGTGGTATTTGCTAAAAAAAAAAGAAGAAGCAATTTTTAGAGGAAAAAAGTTTAATCAAGGAGAATGTGCCATCGAAATTATGCAGCCATCATAAGCTGACCTTTCACCACTCTTTTTTTCCACATTTAAAATTAAACAAACTTGCCTCCGAGCTTTTCCTTATTCAAAACCTGCCTTTCATCACATTTGTTCTAATTAACTAAAAATATCTACTGTTTGTGTGTAAATGTTTTCAAGAAAAAAACACAAAATAAATAAATACATTCACAGGTGCACGTGCATGTAATTTTGTTCTTTTCCTCATTGAAATATTGATGAATATAGATTATTCTAAAAGAGCAAGGACAGGTCTGCAGCAAGTCATTTGAAAAATACAGGGGTCAGTGTTGGGTCCGCTTATAATTATCATTTATATTTTACCTCTTGATCATATTTTTTACACTTATGGTATTCATTTTAATACATAAAATTACCTAACTAGTCTTCTACCATGCTACAATCCATCATACTCCCTAAGGTCACAAAACTCTGGACTTTTGGTAGTTCCTTGGATAGCAAAGTCCACTAACCCTTATGAAACAAAAATATATTGCAGTATATTGGAAAATATCATGTAATATATTAGGCATATATTATTTTTTCCAATATATTGCAATATATTGAAAGCGGAAATCATTTGTATATTTTGCAATATATTATATAATATATGTATCATCAATATATTATTACATGTATTCAAATATATATAATATTAGAAAATAAAAAGGGAAATAATATATTACAATATATCACAATATATTTTAAGAAATATATTGGTAAATATATTTTCCTTTCGTAATGGAAAGGAGGTAGAATATTTTCGCATTTGGCTCCCAAACTCTGGAATAGCCTTCCTGATAATGTTTGGGGTTCAGACCCACTCTCTCTGTTTAAATCTAGATTAAAAACACATCTCGTTGGCCAAACATTCAAATAATGCATCACATAATCTTGGATTGCAGTTATATCTGATCAAATGTGCATTATTATTCTTTAGCTTGGGTTAAACTAATAAATTTTACTTGGTTGGAACAGCAGCTATGCTAATTAGGTCTCTATTTGTTTCTGCCATAACTAGGATTTACACAAGCTCCAGTCTGGATCCAGAACCCCTCAGAAGAGATGATGCCAAACCCTAAAAGGACCTCAGATGATGCCAACCCTGATACCCCTTACAAAAGGAAAATATATTTACCAATATATTTCTTAAAATATATTGTGATATATTGTAATATTTTATTTTCCCTTTTTATTTTCTAAAATATTATATATATTATATATTTGAATACAAAGTGATCTCACAATAAGAATGTTTACACACAGGTTTTACACATAAATAAGATTTGTTTCCTTAAACAAGAAAAATGGGTTTTAAATACTCTTGAGTCTCTCTCTCCTTTTGTGGTTCTATTCACAGACTTGATGCTTGGAAATTAAATGGTTTCTATAAAATATTCAAACGTGCAATGACACCATTACAAAAATTTAATTAACCATAACATTTAAAAGTGCTTAAAAATATAATTGGTGAATTTGTGTCAAGGGTTTTAAAATATGGTTTTAATCAAATCTATTTGTTAATAACATGTTGTTTGTTCATTTTAAATCCATATCAAATTTAGGAAGTAAACAAACAAAAAAGTATTTTATTTCCTCCGGGGAGTTAGTGAACTACTCAAAGTACTATAAAACTACCATTTAATAAACAGAAGAAAATATTTTTAAATGGTCTTTTTAAATGTTCTGCAATTTAAGGTAATGAAATATTCTGTTCATACTCAACATATATGCTAGCAGTACATGAACCAGCAATCATTCACTTTATATTCACTTAAATAAGAGAGCTTTATGCCTAATGACTTTGAATGCAGTAATTGTCTGTACTCACCATGTAATCATCTGTTACGCTGACAAGCTAATTACTCGGTAAATGTCAATCAAAATCACAACAGACAGTAACAGATTAAGCAGCCATGATGTTAACGTTAACACTCAGTAATACTGTGGAATCCTTTGTTCATTTGTGTTATGCTGAAACTGAGATAGCCCAGCAGGAGAATATTAAGCATGATTTTTCCTCAAATGCTCTAAGAGCAAACACTGTGTGAAACTGCTGTTATACAACACGACTGAAGTGTTCTTAAAGATTAACTTTGATAAAATGGGGGATATTCATAGAAACGATCTGTTTTGCCAGTATTCTACCATTGCACACCTGTCCTACAATCAGACATTGGCTGCGTTTACGTGCAATCAAATAACCCGTTTGTAATCAGACTGACGGCTCAATCAGACTGAAAAGCCTTAATGTAAACACCTAAATCGATCCGATTGAGCTCGATCGGAATGAATTTTCGATCGGATTGAAGGGGCTGGTTTATTCCTCTTCTAATTAGAGGTTGACCGATGTGGGTTTTTCACTGGCTGATGCCGATATTTAGAAATCAGGGCAGCCAATGGCCGATATCTGATGCCCGATTTTTTTGGCCTATATGTTTGGCCGATTTTTTATTTTTTTTTATCTCACAAAAGTGAGTTGAGCAAATGATTGCAGGGTCCAAGATAGTAATCGTAGTAGTAGCCCAATTTAGAGTAATAATGCATGGCTCAAAACGTAAGCACCTTCTCAAAACATTTCTGAAGCATGCTTTTTGTTTATGTTTACTGACAGAAACCAGTGTTTCCCAAAGACTGGAAATTAATTCTCTGTCAACAGGACGCGCTGTTTCAGCAGAGATATAGCAGTTTCCCCGATAATGGCTGTAATCAAATAAGCGCTGCTCATAAACGCTACTTTATCAGGCATTAGAGGAAAGATGAAATTAAAATGACATCGAAGCTTTTCTGAAGACAGTCGGTTCTTTTCAAAGATAAATTCATATAAAAAACCCGCGCTGCGTTTGAATTTTCAAACGGAATCGCTCATTTTATTCAACAAAGTATCCTTTTGAAAAATCTATTTGTGGCGGTCAGTTTTAAAATACGAAGCAGTTAGTATGTGAACTTAACACAGTCATGGAGCACTAGAGGAGGCCTTACTACGCCACACACTCAGAATATCTTTCAAGGAGGCTCACAGTGAGCCAACAACTCACAGATGCTGTCCTAGCAGAGCTCTGGCGAGCGGAGGTCTCAATGAAGTTACTCTCTGTAGCGAGAGGAGGTCTGACGACAAACCTGCCACTTACTGAACTTACTGAACCTGCATTTCAGCAGAACATAAAAACCCAAATGGCCAGGTGGAGCCTTCAATGAGGACACCTCAGCTACTGAAAAAAAGAAAACCGGAATCAACACATTTCCACCAAATATGGAATCCCTTACAATCTCTCTGCCTCAGCATGGAGATCAAAGGAAAAACAGAAGGCTCACAGTGACAGGCAGTATGTACAGACAGAAATACTTTTCTACAAACTCTGTCTCAGGCAGCCAAAAGAGATCTAATCTGTCATTGGCACAAGCTTAAACTTTAATAATAATAATAATAATAATAGCACTTTTCTGTCTCTAATTCCTCAGAATTAGACATACTGTATAAAGAACAATAATGTTATTTGAGTCAAAAAGAGGAGCCAAAAAAGCAAAACTTCCTGTTTGACTTTGTGCTCTTCCTTCAACCCCCACGGTGAGACTTAATCCCGCCTCACCTTAATGGCAGTTGTGGGACCCAACCGCAGGGTGTGCGCACTCTCAACTCTCGTCCCTTAAGAAGGAGTCAAGCCTGGGTGGAACCAATATCTAAAAACACATCACTAAAGCGTGCAATTTAACTTCAAGCATGCTGGTTCAAAAGAATCATATGAGAACAGATGCAAATGCATCACTATAAGCGCCTTATAGAGACCCGAACTGGCTCATGCAAATGCTAACTATTATCCCTAAGGAGAGAGCAGAAAGGAAAGAGTTCCTTCCCGGTTTCTTGTATCCAGCTTCCTCGAAAAAGACAACATTCTAACAGGAGCTACGCTTATAACTCATGTACAAGCAAACAGTCTCCTGAAGACAAGAAAGAGGATGACATATTTCACAGGTGTCCTTTTATACTCTCGGCTGAACCAGTTATGACGTCATAGGCTGTTGCCTGCCAATTTAAAATTCATTCTCATGTTTAGACTCATGTTTCAGACACCGGTCATGCTAGAGACATTCCCAATAGCCCCCTCTAGGGGATGCAGCACAAGTTCCTTTTCACTGAGGTGTCACAAAAGATTTCAATATGAAAAGATTTTTACTTCATCTTCACCGAGCTGCTTTGCAATGGAGATAATGAGCAGCGCTCATACTGTACGTAGCAACCGTGCACACAACCCCAGTCCTCCCTGAAGTTACCGTTCTGCCTCCATCTGACAGCATGTGGCAGTGCTGGGAGTTCATGGATTAACAAAAGGCAAACAAAATTCAGTGTGATGCTGGCAATAAACCGGGTGCTCACTCTTACAGACCTAAAAATGGGCAACTCATGAATATGCATGGAGCTTGAGGAAAATTCCTCACAGAGTGAAAGGGGACTTCTCTGGAACGAGGTAGAAAAAGACAGATGGAGAAATATAGCACACTTTGCACAACCATATATTACAAAGAGTCTTTACTTCTCACACCACATCACAACAAACCGAAGGGGCTGGAGTCCATTAGTATTAACATTTGGATGTGGGCGATAACTTCTTTGAGATGTTGCGGTGTGCCTTTGAAGGGTAAAGAAAAGTTAACTGGTAGTCAACTAAATATATGGACCGCAGGGGCGCATACATCATATGAAAGAGCATAGCCCGTTCACCATAAACACAGACAATTGCCCTCAACCTCAAGCTCCTCATGAATAAATGCAAAAGTTTTTATGTTGCCTTTTGGTATGACTTTGAGTGGCTCAATGGTATTCTGACTCAGGTAGACATCACTCAAGCCAGTTTCCCAACATCAGTTCTAGCACAGTGTCACATCTTGTTACTCTCTCATGACATTAGAAAGCTGTTGGGATATGGCAGAAACATAACCCATCTTTCAGCAGACCAGAGCCTTTTTTCAAGGGTGCTTTACTTTGGCTTACCAAGGAAAGTGAATGAAGAAACACAAGCAAGGTAAATCTATTTGATATAATTGGTAATTGTGCGGTGCGACTAGCTGTGCTGGTAAGAGCCGAAATGGATGGGCACTGTCAGCTCCTATCTGTCATGCTGTCAGTTGTCCAAAGCCCAGGGGACCGAGGCCTCCTACTGACTCATTTCCATAGCCACGCTTATGCAGGTAGAGCTGGAAGCGGGAGGTAGGATGGGTGTGTTAACCGGACACACCAGAGATCGGCCAGTGCTCCCAGGTGGAATTAAGCAAGCAAGGCAGGTCTGCCCAAGGTAAGTGAAAAACCTGTTAGGAATCTGCATAAACAAGGCCGGCTATGGATTTGTAAATCATCCCTGCCCTTGCTGATCAACCGCACTGAGTAAATGTCATACGGCAGCTTTGTTCTTAGGTTCTCCTTGCCTCCAGAAATGAAACAAGTGTTGTGCAGAAAGTGTGCACACATATCTACACGCCAGCAGATGAACATACAAAATACGTTCTGAAAAATTTAAATGCAAGTGAAGCAGTATGAGGACAGCACTTAGCTATTGATAAGGAAGCAAAGGAAGTTTGTGAGAGCAACTGACAGCAGGATTGATGCTTGAGACAACTCTTTAAAAACATGGGAGAACCTCCTGATGTAAATCTCATGGAAATAGGTCCAGTTCACATTTTACTCCGGAAAAAAAAAGAACAACAAATTTTGCATACAGAGAAATTGAAGTAAATTAGGTCAATTTTCAGGGTCATTAAGATTGGGGCGAGGATTAGGATTCGGGATTGTAAAATTGCACTGGAAAATATTTTATATTTATGCATTTTCACAGACGCTTTTATCCAAAGCGACTTACGGACCTTTTTTTCTTTCTTTTTTTACCAGTATGTGTGTTTTTTTTTTTACGCTGCTTTTTACGTTACATAGATGAGAAAGTCAATGCATGTTGTGTTACAGTATATTCGGTCCATGGACAAACCACAGTCCAGTACCACTGCTGTTGTCTGTCATGTTAATCAAAGAACAAAAGACAAAGAAAATCACATTCTGCTCTTGACTGAATACGTTTTAGAACTTTAATGGTAAGCATTAATTTGTATTTCATGTCCACAATGAAGACTACAAAAAAAATATTGATACATTTACATTTAAATACATTTCTGTAGTATTTCTTACCTGAATAAAAACCTAACCCGAAAAACTTAGTTTCATAGCTCTCTTTATATCTATTGCTTTTATTTATGCTGTTGTTTTTATTTGTTCTTATTTTATTACTGACTTTTTACTTTTTTTTTTACTTTTTAGTAAAAAGTAGATTTTTGTTTGTTTATGTTGTCAATTATAGCTCTTACACAGAAAAAAAAAATCGGAGTCAGCAAAAATCAGTATTGTACTGTATATAATAAATTGCAATTGTTGCATCTCTAAATATAATATGTTGACTACACACACATACATAACGGCTTTTACTGAAGCAGTCATTATCTCTGCTGGATAAGACGTGATTAAGAACAATGCACTAACAAAAGATTGCAAGTAATTCATAACTTTGGTGATCTTACCTAAAAGCAGGATGCATCAGCAAACAGGGAGGCATGAAGGGAAAAAAGAAAAGAGAAATTCAGATTAGAGGTTATGGATGTCATCACAGGACAAATGAAGACTTTCACAACACAAACAAAGCCAGAGTTAGTTCAGTCATACATGAAACCAGACATATGTCAGAAATATTCAGTTTTCTGAGATTCCTTATGTATTTAAAAGTTTACCTAGCTGACTAAGATAAAGCGTTTTCATAATACCCTGAAAACAAGTATGACACACACACACATAGTAAAAATAAATAAAAGTGAGATGAAGAGCTGCCCATCTGAACATCTGTATGACCTCCACTAAAAATGAACGCCCACATCATGACAGCTAAAAAAATAACTCTGAGTGTAATAAACTTAGTGTGAACTCCCTACTTAGACCAGACCTTCTGTCCCTCCACCCACCCCCTCTGAACACACACATGCTGGAGTCAAAAACCATACACAAGCTGGGTCTCTCCTCTAAAAGATGTACACAGCTGTCTGCCTGAATGTTCCTCCCTAGCTGAACCACAATCCATCTCATTCCATTGAACACCAAGCCCTATAAATGTGAGAACATTAGATCTGTGGGCCTGCTGTCCTGACAGCCCTCCACAGCTCATCCTGGAGCTCCTTGATACATCGCTGTCAATAATAAAGCAGGAAGAACTTTACAGACATGGTCAATAACATATATTTTTATTCTACATCTATATATATATACTGATCTATATATACTGATGTTAGCCTTAGCAAGCATATTACTACTGCTCATACTTACAGTTAGAGATTTCAATGAACCCTTTAACTTAGTTTTTGATGTGTAACCTGTAAGGCTCAACTTGTGTGACAAACATGAATGTACCTCAAATTGTGTGGTTTCCTGAGGACTTTCTAAGCTGTCACACTTACGCAAGGCAGATAAAACAGGCTGCAGCAAAATCCAGTAGCAAACTATAAAACCTGAAGCTAGTACTGTAATATAATTGCATTTCTAGGTAGTAGTTTTGTTAGCTAAAAACATGCATTTGTTCAAACTGCTGCTGACTATTTTTAGTGTTTGGTTTCTCTGAAAGGCAGCTAAGATAATGTTAGAGTAGTGACTAGCATAGCTGCCTGCACTTTTTGAGTAGCTTGCATCATCACATTGAAGGTATTGGACTACTAAGTTACACCCACCCCAGTAGACCCATTGCACCAATTTAATTGATCCTATTTGCAAAGCTCCGAGCAGAATTCTTGCAAAGAACCAGCATCAACTAGCATTGGAGGTGGGCACTAACAAGCATGTTAAAGACTGTAGCCACTAGCATCATTCGCTATAGTGCATAGGGCTGGGTATCAAGTTTTATACTTTTTAGGCACCAACCAAATTGCCTTGATACCATCGTGTACCAATTTTTGATACCTAAGGGGTTAATCTTGTCAAATATTATTCAGGAACAAGTATCAAAATCAAGGTATTGGTAACGGTTCGCACCCCTACTAGTGCGCCTCTTGAGACCAGAGTTGTTAGGTTAACATACACAGCTTTAACCAGCTGGCTTCCATTACACTTATCCCCTAAACCTCACTCCCATTTGAGTCACGTCACCAATTTAGCTGATCTTACATGCTCTGAACTGGATTCAAACCAGTGTCGACCACAAGGAAGGCAGACGCACTATCAAATGATGATTAAAAACTGCAGCCATACATCAAACATATAAAATTCATACCCTGTGTTTTGGTGTTTTACAGGTTTCACACAAAAACACAGCTTATTGATTCTTCCACTCCTTTTGTATTCCCTTGGCTTCTTACTTTTCAACTAAGGTAAACATTTTTGGTTAGATATGCGTGATCCTTCACAAATTCTGACACAGAAAAACAGCATTAAAACTTTCAGCTTTCAAACCTGCATCCCCACAGGAGCACCACAGCTCTAAAGTGTTGCAAGCATGTGCACTAGCACCACAATACTGGAACCAGTTTACCATAACTACAATTACGAAAATTAACCATGGCTTTATTATAGTAAAGGTGAAGTAACCATGTTTTGGCGGAATGATGTATAACCACAGTTTTACAAATACCACTGGTTTTTGGTTTTATTTATAACAAGACCATGGTTAATTTTTGTAACGGTATTTTTTATAATGAGGTGTCCAAGATGCTAAAACTATCCGTAGTGCTAAACCTTTGAGGAAAACATTCTGAAGTTATCTCAAAACCCTTGATTTCTAGATTGTCCATGTTGGTTATTAGCTATTAGCATTAGCTGGCTAAATAGCCATTTTGTTTAAGCACTCTTTTAGAAAACAGTACAGTGCAGTGGCAAATTGGGCTGTGGAGTTGATTGGATATTATTGGAGATGTGTGGGATATTGGGAAGGTAATCTGAGGGGACATCAGTGAGAGTTTGATTTCCTTGAGTGTGCTGAGAGTCAGTGTGTGATTGACGTGTGACAGGTGCGGGGGGCGTCTTCTTATCAGGTGGCCTCAGGGACAGGGTCAGAGACACCGTGCTAGTTCGATTAAGAGATGGTGTCATAACTACATGCCCCATGCGTGTACTGCAGATGGATTGGGGGGGATTTTCATGGTGCCCCATGTCTCAAAGTCTCATTGAATAAGGAGCTCCTCCATCTGGAGTTTGCTTACAAAGGTATGTTGTCAACTCAGCATTCAGTCTCCTGTCTGTTTGACGTAAAACCTCTAACTGTAGTTCCATCATTCTAAAGGTTGGCAGGCTGAAATGCATCTAAATTTGTTTTATGTAGCCATTTTAAAAAATATATATAGAATTTTCAATATTCAATACAGTAAAATGGTAAATGCCAATAAGCTTACGTCACACAACTTCAAACAGGTGGCTGGTGGCGTTAAGAAAAAAAAGGGAGAGCATCTCACTGGAAAAATATGATTGCCCTTTTCAAGTTGATTCTGTTTCAATTAAATAACCATGGTAACTAAATTTGAACAAATTGTAGTTGTGCACACTGAAGGTGCAATTTAGTAAAATTTTGGTGGGAAACTATTTATGAAAAGACCTTTGTAACAGAACTACATGTCCTATCATTCTCTGTGGCAGCAGGAGAATGATGAAAAGCATTTATAGCATTGATACACAGCCAATTCAAATACTTTAGATTTATAAGCACCAACTTTATTTAAACGAAAATCACATCACAACAAAATGACAGTTTTCCAATTTGCAAGCAGGAACTTTAAGATTGAAAGCAGAATAAGTCAGCTTGAGTGTGATTTAATTTGGCAAAAAAAAAAAAAATATATATATTTCCCATTCTGAGAGTTTAGAGTTTTTTTCTCAATTTCAAAGTTTTTGAAAAGGCATATTTTCAGTGTTTCATCAGCTAAATGACATCCATTCAGGTGTGCAATAATACAGAAAACAGAATGGAGTTCTGTGTCGCACAGCCTTTTTTTCCATTGTAAAATGGAATCGCCTCGTGGTCTAGACTTCTATGATATCTGTATAAATCTAAAAATATAATTCACATTACCATTTAAAAGCTTTGAGTCAGTAAGATATTCATTTTTATTCAGCAAGAATGCATAGTGACAGCAAAGATAGTTGTAATGACTAAAGTTTTATATATATATAAATTCTGTTCTTTTGAACTTTCTATTCATCAAAACATCCTGAGAAAAGTATCGTTTCCACAAATGTTAGGCAGCACAACAGTTTTTAACATTGATCAAAATAAAGGTTTCATTAGCAGCAAATAAGCATATCAGATTGATTTCTGAAGGATCATGTTACATTATAGATACATTAAAAAGTAGTTATTTTAAATAGCAATAACACTTCAAAAATTCACTCAAATACATTAAAATATCTTCCCAACACAAAAACTTTGAAATAAAATGTTCTAACATGCTTCTGATGTATCCATGCACTATAAAAACAAAGTTGTGTATATAGTGTTAAAACAAATGATTTGTGATGATTTTCTCTGGCTTTCCTCTGGCTTTAAAGAGCTAAATCTGAGTTAAGATCAAACCGTTCAACTCTCTACATGTGTCCAATATTTGTTCAATGTCCAAATTCAAACAACTTTAAAAACCTTTTGGCCTATTGAATGTAAACACAGGAAGCTCATGTCTCTTTCACAGCAAAGAATCTAAACTAAAAATTACATCTGCTATGAGAAAACAGCAATGCAAGATGTTTTTGGACTTTAAAGAGTGTTAGAAGAAATATTGGTGCATATGAAATTCTGGAGCTAGTAATCTAACAACACTGCTTGTTTCAAAAAGCTTCTGTGAAGAAAGCAGCTGACGTATAGACTAGGGCTGCACGATATTGGGAAAAAATCCCACTTTTGTAAAAATGACATTGCAATATTTTATTTTTCTGTGATATATATTGCGATATGAAATCTAATCAAATTTTTTCTTACAAACAAAAATGGGGTGAGCACACTTACATTCTCATTTTAAATGATTTAAACATCGACACCATCGTGTCAATTGATTAATATGAGCGAGGGAGAGAGAGCAAGAAAGCACTCATGTTGTTTGAAGGCGGTCTCTCTCTCTCAGCAATGTGGGCTGTGAAAAGTAACCATAGCTCTAAATCATTTCGTTATCCCACTCAAGACCACTTGAACAGACAAATAAACTAAAATAGCAAGAATGTGTATATTGATGCAATCTACGATCTGGAGGCTGAAACACTGTGGTGGCACACATTGGACTAATCAGCGAGGTTCTCTTTTTTATTTCTTACTCTGAGTTTGTTATACTTATTTTCTCAAAGATTTCATTTGTCTGTTCTTCAGACGACGCAGGCAGTTCAAAGACGTCCCTCTCAATTCCACAAAAATGCCCTAAATTATGAGCAGCCTTTCCAAAAACCACTGAACAGACACAAGACAGGCCTTCCCCTTTCATTTCAGTCTAATAATAATTTTAGAGACGTTTCAACACTGCTCAGTGTTTAAAAAGAGAGTGGGTTTGCAAAAGAGTGACCCATAATTTAGCTGCCAATGAAATGTAAGAGTAGCGCACAACGTTTGCTGATGATATCAGCTTCTCTGACTCAATTGAACAGCAGCAGTAGGTGAGATGCCTGATAACATCATGTTCTTAGCTTGAATTGTGAAACTGCAGTAAGTGGAACACCAAGAATAAAATTACAAGATGATTGTGAGAACAAACCTCAGTCTTACATTTTACACAAAAGAAGTTGAGATGGAGAAAACAAAGTCAGATCAGCGTTTATGTTGTCTAAAGCCCAGTGCTATTATTAACTTTTCAGCAAGAATGCAACTGATGAAAAGTGACATATTATAATATATATATATATATATATATAAAGTATGTATCCCTTATATTTCTACTTGTAAATATTAAGCACCACCCTTCTGTTTTCAATCTAATATTATTTTTATTTTTATTTTTTTTGAGCAGCAAATCAGTATAATAGAATGAGTTCTGAAGAAAATCACACAAAGGAGACCACACACTGAACTAAGAAAAAAGATTGGTGGTGGATGAGGAGATATCCCCTGACAATCTAAAGTGCTTCAAGTGCCTAGAAAAGCACAATATAAATGTTAATAATTTATAAATAAAGAAAATAAAGTAAATAAAGAACCAATTCACACTCGTTCACACCAAGCACGATAACTACAAAGATAACTAGCCACGACACCAGCGGACGGTATCATCTGTTTATTCCAAGTTAGTTCACACTCATCTGCTGCTTAAAATTCTCGAGCTCATGATAGCAGTATTGATTCTGATTGGCTGTCAATGTTTTTATCATCCATCAGTTGAAAAAAAAAATGTTCTGAAAGTGATTCCAACTATATTGTTTCTCGGTGCCTTTGTCAATATAGCTTCGGAGTGGACTTTGCTATTCTATAATCCTGAGAATTATTTTAAAAATATATTTTTATCGTTATCTTTATAGTTATCGTCGTTGGTGTGAACAAACCTTAAGAGATGTTGATTTCATATGTCTACCCCTGCTTCACTAGTGTCATTGTACATTCTGACTAGCAACAACTGTGAAAGATGGTAAAAAGGGCACAGTGTGAGCCTGGTAAGATACATGTTAAATAAAACCACTAAAACATATTAAATCATGGTTTGTTACTTCCTATAATTTGTGCTCTGTCCCTTAATCACCTCTAACTGGCTGGAAGAACTACTTCCTGTTGGGCCGAGAGTGGAGGCCAGTGGCTTTCAGCACAGTAAGCAGGTCACGGAGAGAAAAGAACTTGAAAAACACGCACAAAAGTTGCTTGTTCCAGCTGAGAATAAAACAAACTCCTACATCCAACAATGGAAAGATAAAAATCAACAAAACAGCTGCACTTTGGAATTTAAAGTGGCCTTTTACGGAGCCTTGTTTATTCAACTTTCACTTAACTATTTTCATTATGGAGCAACCGCAGTGATGTATTGCAATGACAAGAATTTGCAAATCAAACCATAAGTATTTCACAAACATGAAGCGTTACAATGGCTTACAGCAGGATCAACAGAAATTCAACACCGGAGAGTCATAAAGTAATCCAGCAGTAGCGTGTGCGTCACAGGAATAAGTCTGGCCCTAATCCTCTGTGAATCACAGATAATGACATGCCTTTAAAGATGCAGTGTTTGAAGCAATCATAATTGCTATAGAAAGCAAGCCATTTTTTGAGATGAGTAATTAACCTAGCTCCTGCGTGGCACATCAAACTTCCTATAAAGTTGTAGGATCTCTTTCAAAGATGTCCATCACCTGTCAGTCAGCGTACGTACGCCGACAGCCTCGTCAAGCAAAAATTAGTGCACCCTTGTCTGCTTAACTACCTGTGCAAGACGAGAAGGCCAGGACAGGAATTTCTGATTCGCGGCTCAGTTCCTGACAGCTTTCTCTCACAACTCTTCCAAGGGCCTCGGAGGTAAGATTGAATCTTTGCGTGAAGGTCTATGGTTGGACAATAGCCAGGCATGCCATCCTCTTTTTCTCGGCATGAAGAAGGGCGCTGACAAAGCATGCAAAGAAATCCCACAAGTGTTGATCAGAGGTGCGAGTGTTTGAGAGCGTGTGATCGCAGACCAGATGGAGCTATAGAAGAAAGTCAAGTTAGTGAAACTGTAAATTTGGTTTGTAAACTGTGTGACTGACTGCTCTATGTAAAAGTTTCGTAATCGAATGTCGCTGTCTACTCTGAATGTAACAAGTAAAAAATAAGCCTTTTAAATTTATCTTCAGCAGTGAACAATGGTTCACAGCTATAGTTACGCTGCTATTTCTGCCATCCTAGTGATAATGAGACAAGGATCAATAGCTTCTGGAGGGGTAAAACTAGACATACAGACTGATGCAGAATACTGCTGTATGCTGGGAGTTTTCTGTTTCAGCCCAGAGGTTAAATGAGGTGCAGAGATGAATGCTCAACAATGGACTCGTGTCTGGGCTGTTTCACTTTCACTTAAAATTCAATATTTGGATGATCCTAAACACATATTTGCCAAACAATACTTCAAATATTTGATCGAGTGCAGTTTAGTGTACATGTAAATATAAAACTGTTTTTATATATGAATAAATGTGTTCCATTGTAATATTTGGAGGTCCTGGGCATACTTACTACACCAAGTAAAGAAGCACATTTGGGTATTCATGAAGTTAAATACAACAACATTTAAAGTTATTTCCATTTGCCATTCAAATGTATGTGCCTCACTGAAAGCAACATCAGCATCTTAAGTTACAGGGACAATTCTACCGGGATCACTCAAGGATCGTCTCCTGCTGGGTTTGAATCACCTCTGAATCACAAGCTTTTAGTTATCAGTTCAGATCTTTAACCACTAAATTACAGTTTCCTTTTAAAAAAGGTAAGCAGGATCCAAAGAGACCCCAAGAGACTTCTCAACAAAGTAACAGCCTTTAAAAGGCATTTCTGACCACGAGATTCTTGAACAATGCTCTCTTCAGCAACACCGATATCTGTTTAGCAGTTTGAGGAGATAGCCATGTCTAAATGGCTCTTTCCTACGGGACAGCATCTACACAGTAATGGGCACAATGTTCGGCTCATTTTGAATCACTGAGACTGTGCCACTCATCATCTGGCATGTCCCTTATGCATGAGAGCCCAGGAGAGATGCCAACTTCATCCTGCCCATGGCACTCATATCTAAAAAACATATCATTCTCTGAGCTACACTCTTCCATGCAGTCACCACTGGGGCTGGAATGGTTGTTCCATATCAATGCCAGCCAGAAAGTGAACCCCAAACACTGGTTCATAGCTGGCTGATTATTTTATCATGGGACCAAATAAACATTTCTGAGAAGAAATGCACCAGACCTTTAGGAACACTCAACACGCAGTTCTTAAAAAGGGATGTACAAAACCGCCTAATTTCAAAATTGACTAATCAGCGGTTTGCATGAATGGCAAATTTTTACAGGGAGAATAAGTCCATTGTCACATGACCAACTTGGAACTCGTAGTGCAATCTGTGTGGGGAAATCATTCACCCTCATGTGAATCCACATTGCGTGAATTCATATTAAAATAACTGGATTTTGCCTATGAAAACTTGCCAAACAACACTATATGTGACCCCGCCTTAAGCCAATTTTTGCCAAATTAAGCCAAAAAAGTACAGTGTCAATTGTCTGTAGCATAGCAATGTATGAACCACAATACACCCAGAAGTCACTTTCAAACCAAGCAGCTTTCTATTGGTCAAAGCTGGAAATTTGCATGATGTACCTGAAACCACTGTAAAATCTGCACATGGAAATCTTTCGCGCTCACACGAAACTATGATTTCATGGATTTCACCTGTGTAGTTTTGAAAGGCTTGCATGCTTAGCTGTGCAAAAGACAGAGGGGAATGTGAAAAATATATAATATATAATATATATATATATATATATATATATATATATATATATATATATATATATATATATATATATATATATATATATATATATATATAAAATATATATATATCTTAGCTTCTGATAATCCTGTTCCTGTCTTCGAAGGTGACTACGGACTTGAAACAATATGTTGCACTGTGAGTGTACCTGAGGAATGCAGGAACATGGCACAAACCAGAAGGAGTCGCAGGTGTTGAGAACGGCCCTGTTCTACCCACCAGCTCTTTCAGGAAGAAAACTACTCTCCCTTTGAAGAAATTGATGAAAAGCAGATGAGAGAGTTAACCTCCAGCCACACTTGCCTGAGTCTTTTGATGTCTATCAAGGCATGTTTATTCACCTTGCATTCATGCTACGAAAATCTCATTTTAAGGAACAGAGGGCAGACCTGCCAGGCATTGCAGGGAACAGATAAAAACAGATAGGAGGTGTCCAGAAGAAATGGCTTCCTGTGTTATCTTATTCCAGAACAAATTAGCTCCAGTCAGGGGAGGTTGTACGGGCATGGAGACATCATGCTCTCGGATGAGGCAACATTGTTCATGTCACATTGTATCGCCTATCGCCATACATCTCGGGGACAATACGTCTTTGCTATTGACATAAACAGCAGGCTTGACGTTATCTATCCCAGCTCTATCTTCTGCATCAGGGGAAACATATACAAATACTAATGCGCTACTTTAAAGTATATAATTGAGATTATCAATGGAGTACCTTTCCATTGGGATAGAGATTTTGAGTCATTTCATGACTATGAAAGAAACTAAAATGCTGGCAGAGAAATACAAACAGAAATACAAGCAAAGAGCCCATTTTATTTAACAGGCCGGGGTGGTAAAAGAAGCCACTGATGTTTATATGTGAAATCAGCATTACATCTGGTGCCTGTGCTCTTCTCTTTATCTGAAAGAAGAAGGGTGTTCATCGAGAGGGAAGTCAAGAATTATTCACAGAGAGGAAAATCAAGAAAATATGGTATGCCAACTGGGGCCAACTAAGCCAAATGTGACTTACAAACTGACATAATTGCATGAGTGTAGGCCAAAACATGTAATAGAATAAATAATAGAGATTACAATTACAGTAAATTAAGCAAGTCTCCATAGGATACTAGGGAGCTGTTTGCTCTTAAAATGAAACATTTAAGAGCCGAAATACTTTTAAGTTGACAGAACTGCTTGAGGAAGGTCAAGATGGTTTAGTTGTTTTATTTGTGCCATATAAAATGTAAAATGTTGTGAGAATTTTATAAGAAAAGAAGCCAAATGCTGTGTTAACTATGGCAGGGGTTTTCAAACTACATGGCCAAAAAGAAGTGCTACTGGGCCCTTTAAATATTTTAGAGAAAAAGTGCATAAACAGTAAATATGAACAAGTTATGAAAAATATAATTTTTTACCTAGATAGTTAAATAAATAACAGTTTTACTCCTAAATAAAGCTCCCCTTAAATTAGTTGATTTAATGTAATCTCATTATGCTAAACAATATTTTTTTTGTGAATATATATTACATTTCAAGAAACAGTTTACAGCTCATTTCGAATAGGACATATCTTAAAAATGTTTTGCAAAACTATTTCACAATTCTCTGCCTAAGCATGTGGATCTTTATGACTGAATCGGGTCATAAGAGTAATTTGTTTGCAAATTTCATTGTTACAGTAAAAGCAGGAAACACTCTTAATGTAAATACACCAAATGAATACAAATGAACTTTCTAAATGTTAAACTGTCCTCACCAGTTTATTTGAGTTGAACCTTGGCAAAAGTTGTATTGCACAGTGTTGACAGCTTCTTCATTACAGAATTGTTTGTGAAAATTGTGCTGTGCATTAATAGACCTCAAGACTGAGGTCTATTAATCAGAATTGATCATCACCATTACAGTATCAAGGGAAATAACGAACAGTTATGATTTTTTTTTGTCATTATCATGCAGCCATACACAAGCGCTCTGTGCCACAGGGACTTATTCAATATACCTCAAATGAAGAGGAGCGAAAGCTGATCTGACAACTCGAGAAATAACTTCTCTTATTTGCAGACAAATTGGCAAGCCTTCACTAGTCAGTGATGGGTGTTAATTGCCAAAGACTGGAAAACTCAAGAGTGAAAGGACAGTGTTATTGTGTATTCCAGCAAACGCCACACAATAAAACAAAAATAAAATGTGTGTGTGTGTGTGTGTATATATTTATATGCGGCAAATTCATGCACTTAACGCTATGCCCAATTTGATGTGATGATTTTTTTTGACATGGTGCTTCAATTTAGCAGTAGCACTCCATGACAATATGTCTAATTGAATGCGTTCAACTGAACACATTAGCTGCTCACTTGGTTAGACACCAAATCATTCATCAATTCTGCCAATGGTGAAAAGGCTCAAACATCATTATGGGTCCAAATATAAGCAAACAACAGGAGCCCTTGCACTGTGAAAAAATTTCTGATCGAACCCCTGCAACAGCTAAATGCACATTTGAAGCAAAACAAAAGCCTAATGCCCGCATTCAATGTGCATCAATACTTGACAAAATAACACTTTTGACATTAATAAATGTAAATTTCTTCTGACATTTAGAAATTATACCAAATTAGTTTCCAATGCGTCTGAATGGGACGTTTCATTTGAAAATAGCTCACAATTAAAGTGCCAATATGTGTTTGTGGGCTGCCATTCATGCAGCAATGAATTAAATTAAGATGCCAATATGAGTTTAAATGACGTCCTTATAGAAACAAATAAAACAAAAAACTTTCCGTGAAGAATACAGTATGTCATCGACAGCTACTGTACACCCATATCGAATACAAATGAAGGTGGAGGTCCCAAAAGAATCTATAAGATTTCTGTAAAAAAAAAAAAAAAAAAAAAAAAAAAAAATATATATATATATATATATATATATATATATATATATATATATATATATATATATATATATATAAATATATATATATATATATATTGTTGGCAAAAGATGGAAGTGGAAATATGACATTCATTTTTCTTTAATAAGTGGCTGCTTGATATTAATCTGATACATGTGGGATATATTATGTGGGAAAAGAATAAACTTTGAATAATTTTGGCAACTAAATTGTTTTGATGCCAATTGACTTCCGTTGTATGTGAAGTCAAGTCAAGCAAAAAAAAAAAAAAAAAAATAATAATAATAATAATAATAATTATAAAAATACTTGGACGTTTCTCAAAATATCTTCTGCATGTTCATTTAATTTCACCTCAGACATGTAAACACTGGCTTAACCAATGGCATAAATCTGGGGCGGGACTATCCATCTGTCCAACCAATAAAAAGACACGTGGACAAAAAGCATCTTACTTGATTGTTTTCAGCGTTTTCAGACAAAACATTTTTTACAAGTACAAAAATATATATTGCTAATATTTCATTAAATTATAACAAATCTAAATATTTTTTTATAAAATTATATTGATGTTAGTTATTCTGAACTACAGCACATATATACTACTTCTGAAGAAAAAAATAAGATCGCATCAGGGACAGTGACCAAGGCTTCACCAATAAACAAAGCCCAGAAGAGGTCATTTGTATCTCCGTCAGACTGCAAGGCAAACACAATTCATGAGACGAGCGATATTTACAGCATGACAAAGTCCTTGAGCACACACCAAGGCGTCAGACCTTGGCAACCCATATGGATGTCAAGCAACTGTTGTTTCCCCACCCCACCCCCCACTTGTTATTTTTCTTCATCTGTGCTCAGATTGATGGCTTGAAAATGAGAACTGCTGAGGCTCTCAGTGCAGGGTAGCTTGAAATTGACAGCGCAAATTGAACTGAAAACTTTAGGCATTTCCTCACGGGAGAACATACACTGAACAGAAACCTTTGATGGTTTACCTTGCAGTGTTAATTTATGCGTTTGAGCCCCAAATTCTAATGTGGATTTGTTTTGTTTATCAGTTAGACAGGTCTAACTTAAAATCACCATAAAAATCAGCATGCGTCCTTCAGAGGAATTTCTAGGAATCCAACCACAAGATCGCCATGTAAAGGTACCACAATGTTTTTAGTCTCTGTGAATTCTAATGAAATCCTCAGTGGTTGAGTTGCCTAAGAGAGAGAAGAAGGGCTAGTGAATGAATGGGAAAGGGGACTGCTTGGAATTCTGCTCCGAGATTAAGCTGGGCCGGGCCGAGGGGTCACCGAGGCTGAGGGAGATGGGATTCGCCAATCCCGCCTTTCAGCTCTGCTGGGTCAGAAATTGAAATCCAATGGTACAGATGGATCTGAAATTGGAAGTAACTTTACAGATGGAAAAGATGAAAACCTAGTTCGGGGAGTCCTGTAAGCTCTTGACAAGTGAAAGAATCAAATTAACCTCTGTGGCGGTTCTAGTGGTATCGGCTTTACCTGCTCATTGAGACCGCCCCAAACCCCCCAATCCCGTGATGAGCTGAAGTCCTGTGAAGCTGTGTAATGAGAAATTAGCCTGAGTTTAATGGTCCTGAATATTTGAGGTACGGCCTGACAGTAACTAGATGAACTTTGATATATTCACCTATCAGAGTTCATCTAGTTGAATCAGGGTGATCTAGTTCTTTTTGGATACTTATAATGAATGTAATACAATGGTGAACGGTTTGCTAGAAAAAGGTGTTTTGGTAATGTCAATGTTAGTTAATGCATTCTTTTTTTTTACAGTATTTAAATTAATTCATATTCATGTTAATTCATTATAGATAATGCATTCAATTACTTTATATAGTTTAAATATATTAAATACATTTATACAATACATTTTAATTAGTAAAAAACAAACAAATATATGCAAAAATTAACTAATGCAGTAAAAGTATTTTAAAACTGCATAACATTGTTAGTTTATGATGCTAATGCATTAACTAATATTAACCATTCTTACCATTGCTTCTTTTCAGTGTACACTGTAAAAGATGACAGTCAATTTAACGGTAAAAGACTGTAAAAATGCTACAGTAAAAACCTGTCAAATGGTTAATTGTAAATTCCCCTATATATACGGTGAAAAATCATAAATTGATATTCCCAGAGTTCCCTGTGTTACATTTCAAAATGTATGTTTTTTTTTTTTTAATAACTATTTTTCTTCTTATTTTTTTCTTATCAGTTTTGTATATTAGGGTTGGTGTTACACCTAATGTTGTTAAATGAATGTTTATTGCATTATTTCAATTTCATGTGTGTTCCCATGATGGTGTTTAGTGTCTGTGTGACTGGGGGGTCAGTACTGCTTTACAAGAAAACTAAATACATGCATACATAACATATACATTATATATATGTATATACACAAATAACATATTACATTATAAATTAGGCATCAAGAATTAAAGAATATCTTTTTTTCTATATTTGTCTATGTCTTAATGTTAATTTATAGTTTAAAGGCCCTTTTACATTATTAGATCATGTTAGTTCTTAATGATGCTACATAACTTTTTTTATGAACTGATCAATTATTATTCTGAATAAAACAGGAACCAACTGTTGCTATTGTAATGAACACAACTTTCATGTGCATGATCGACAGATACACTGCACCACTTCAGTGTTGGTAATTTTGTGGATATTTCAGCAAAAAACTTGTTTTGCGAATTCAGTTTAACAGCATTCATTTAAAGAGGGTAAACTTTAGCATTCAACTGAACTGTGCACCTGTATTTTACATTCTTTACAAAAAATGCATGTCTTTGAAGAGCAGCGCTTTCTAGTAAATGCTTCAACTTCTCAGGTATTGGACACATTTCTATCAAATTACCACTTAAAATCAGTTAGAGAAATAGAAATGTATAATTATATTTATATTATAATTATAATTATATTCATCATGGTGATCAAGTCTTATGTAGGGGGGTCAGGCTTCCAAAAAATAAAGTACAACATGAACAAAGTAAAGATCTCTGTGAACGGTGATGCAGTATGTTGCATTACACTGTTTTACAGTTGCATGTTTCTTATGTGAATATAAACACAGGGCAAAAAATATGAGTGGATTTTAATTTAAAACTATATAGTTATACGTATGCACTATACCAGGCTTAATATGTTCCTAACTGAAAAATCACATAAACTTAAAAGAAAAAGAAAACAATGAAGTTGCCCCATTGCAATTGAATATAAAAACGAAAAAATGGCGTGATGGAGCATTTGATAGCTCAAAATAACAGTACCAGATGTATGTAAATGACAGCTATTAGCACCTGTGAGTCACAGAGCTTATGATTTCAGCATTAGAGGATTATAATAACTCTTTGCAATGGCCCAGCCTAATGCATCCTGCCTCTCATTGATAACTGCAAACCTGTGCACTGACTGCAGCACCCTAACAGCCTGCTAAACCACATCATTAGGTTTTCATGGTCTCTTAAATTATCACAGTGCAATTTTCTCTATTTCTATAAACTGTAAAAACCCACAGTGGACTCCAGCATCAGTCAGAGAAAATAGCGCTGACGCATTCATAATCATACTCACTGCCATAGATTCAGTTCACAGTGAGGTATGTACACAACGACACACTTTAAAAATCGACTGGTCATGTTATCATCTCAACTACTATTTGGGTTTTATGATCCGTGTCTGCGATGACAAAACCTCATAAAAAAAGCCCTAACAATATCCACGAAACAAGGCTGAAATTGTGAATGTAAGCACAAACAAAAGACAAATATGTAACATTCGTAAAACAAAGTCATTAATGTTCTGGAGTCACATTCTCTCCTCACGGAGTGAATCATCAAGGGAGCGGGAGCACCTGCTGAGGGAGCCACATTAAGCTAATTTTAGTTAAAATGTTTTAAAACATGCAGGTTTATCAGGCAGACAAATGTCATTTCTGCAGAGAAGCTCATCACTCATCCCAGCATGCTCTCTGTTTGAGATTATTCTCCGGCTGTCGGCGGCCTCGCTCAGCCATTCTGCCTTAACGCAATTAGCACAGCTCAATGCTGTCATGACATATTCTCCTGACTTCAGATAATAGCATAGTTTATGAGAGGGGTCTTGTGACTATAAGTTTGTGTGTTCTTGTGTGCAGTCTCTGAGGTGTTTTGTTTTGGGAAATTTAAGGAATAGTTCACACAGAAATGACAAGTCTGTCATCTTTTATTCACCCTCATGTCCAAGCCTGTTTGACTTTCTTTCTTCTGTGGAACGGAATATTGTGAAGAATGTTGATTTGGTGAGCACTGACTTCCATTGTATGGAAAGAAAAAAAAGAGACATTTCTCAAAACATCTTCTTTTGTATTCCACACAAGGAAGAAAGTCATACAGGTTTGCAATGACATGAGGTGAGTAAATATTGACAGAATTTTCATTTTTGGGTGAATTATCCCTTATAAAGAGAGATGGAAGATTGAAGAGGTAGTTGAAGGATAAAAAGTGGACTTTGTCCATGACTTCCATGACTTTGTTTTGTTTGGAGAAATTTTGTAGAACTCTTCCATGCACTTACCAAATTACCTTTTTTTCCATGCAATTAACTCCATAAAATTTTCATTAAATTAGTCCATATGATTCGTCTTATATTTTTACTGAAGCTATTCAATAGCTCTGTGTGATGAACAACCCAAAATGTAAGTCCTTATTCACTGATAGTTATGCACTATTCCCCAGTGTTGAGCACTAGTGTAATATTAAGATAGCCTGTTTTAAATGTTTAAAATTGAATAACTGTTGAAAACATTTTTTTTTAATTTAGAAAAGTAATCTAAATGTAAAATTAGGGCTGGACAAAAAAAATAGATTTTTCTGATAATATATATTTTTTAATTGAGGCGCAATGATTCTCCTTTCAGTGAATTAATGGCGGATGGCGTTGGGCACTGTTTTGTTTACTAACGTACACACATACTAAAGCGCGGGCGATGCTCGCAGTGTTTTCAGCTTCTGCCGTATGATAAGAATACACTAAGCTGCTCTGAGAGTCATTTCATTAGTATTTTACCATTTCATTTGAGAAAACTACCGTCATATCACATACACAGCAACTGCAAGTTCCTCATGGCAACCCGTAGAAATTAAAAGTTTAGTTTAACATTAAGAAATGTCAGCATATTTTACTATTTAGCAGTCTTAAGACTCAATGCTACTATTGCTAATACAAATTAATTTTTTTAAATAATCACATTTGTTTTCACTGTAACTGTAAACTGTAAACCTCTGGTGTGCAGCACTTTGTTTGCCAAAAAAAAAGGGTTTAATTTTCATTTGATTAGGATAAATTAAATTAATGTTTTAGGCCTTCATCTAATTACCAGAAAAAATTAGAAGAACATTTTAAAGGCCCCTATTATTGTTTAAATAAGGACCCTATACAAATACCGTATTTGTAATTGTAGTAATTGTAGTTCTGTGTGTTGTTTCAGGGTTAGCATCATCTCTGGTCCTCTGAGGGGGTGACATCATCTCTTCTATCATCTCTTGACATCACTCATATGACAGATCAGACTGTGATGAATGCAAATAATTTAAATAAAGCAAATAATTTAGATGTTGGTATGTTTCTCACACAAAGCAATCATATGACTTCAAAAGACTAGGATTATGGAAGACAAAAGGTAAAAACTAATTGTACTACTTATACTCTTATGGTATTTAATAACCTTTTTTTCTCTGCTCAATTGTAGAAACAAATTCATACGGGTTTAGAACAACCAAAGCAGTGAAGCCCAAAGAACCCAATCAGATCAGAAATCACCCTTACTATCTGAAAACAAGGAACACTTTGAAAAGAATGCTATTGTTTTCTTTTAAAAGTATGCCAGTTTAACCCTTGTCAGATGATGGTGTCTCACAGTAACTGCTAGCCTCAGCAGGTTGCTGCATTCAGAAAGGCAATAAACTCCCACAGTGCAATCCTGAGCCGGGCTTCATTTGATTCCAAATCTGATTTAAATACACTGGCGTATGACTTGTTTGTGGGGCAGAATAAAGACAATCTATCCATCAAAATATCCACAGTGTCTTCTTTCCTGAAACTTGGAAGCTATCCCATGAGACAATTAATCTGATTTGAAATGTATGGCACCATCCCAGACACTTACGTGAATGCTTATTGATTTACTGTACACCACACATCCATAGTTTTTCAGTGGACGCTGAATATGCATGTCATATAATACCTTCAATATGTGTGTTTACCAAATAGTATGTGTATAAGTGTGTGTGTGTGAGAGAGAAGAGAAAGAGAGAGTTAGTGAATGAGTAAAAGACGAGTAAATGGGTTTGGTGTCAGTGAGAGATGGGTCGAGTTTTCTTTCAGTGGTCAGAGCTGTGGTCCGCATTAGGGCATTTGCTTAGCGCAGAGCTGCATTTTAAATGACTCAACCATTTGTTTGCTGTAACCGAATGCAAATATGAAATGATGCCATATGAAATATTAGACGGAGGGATATGGCAATAACAAAGGGAAAGAAAGACTTTGAGTGCAATGGAGCCTAATCTGAAGCATTACCATTTATTTGTTGGCTAATGGGCTATTTGCCATTCTATTGGTCTGATATTGCACTATGATACAGTCATGAGCAAAGGTTTGTGAACTCTTGAAAATGAACTGGAGTTTTGGATCAGGATATTCTCAATATACACTGGTAAAAATGATGTGTTGGATTTACTTAAAATATATATGCACCATTTTTGCAACACACTTTTTAAGTAAACCTAACTTGGAACAATTTTACTTAAAATAAACAAGATAATCTTTGTTATATGAACTGAATTATTTGAGTTGACTCAACGTTCTTTACTTAAAATATTCTACAATATATAATCTACCAAGTAATCTCAAATTGTGTTAACTTAACATTTAAACTAATTTATATTGAAAAAATTGAGTTGAACCAACTAAGCATTTAAACTGATTTTAGATCTTCAGCTATTGGTCTGCTTAGCCATCGCAACTTAAATAAATTAAACAAGCAAATTACACAAAATAAAGCATTTCAGTTTATTTTTTTGATAGGCTGCGGTGAAGGTGAAGCCTAAAACCACACATCATGAATTTACAACAAAATGTGACAAACATACAAATGTAGCTTAATTTCCAACATGTTATTTTCTTGATTTTTCACCCTTTGCAAAACTTCTTAAAGGGTTTACATTTTTCAAACATTTACTTTTGTACAAAATTCCTAATTAAACTAGACAAAAAAATCATTTTCTTTCTTTCTTTTATGTTTTGTTTGTAACACAGAGATTAAGTTTGCAATAGATTTTTTTTCACCCTTTGCAACAATTTTTCTAACATTTACTTTTGGAACACGCGACAAGCATCCTAAGAATAAATCAAGAATTTAATCGAACAGTTGCAGACAAACATTGCACATTGATCTCTTTGGGGTAACTCAGATTAATTGCATAAATTAGGCCAAGCAGAAAAACACAAGCCTTTGCAACACCTGCCAATCCCATCATCACCTCTATGCCTTCCAGCACTATCCCAGTCTGTAATGGATCATCTGTTGAGCCACCTTTCATGATGATTTTAAGTGTGAGCAGTTCCAGTTTCTCCTTATTCCCATGAGTATCTTTAAAAAACAAAACAAAGCAAATGTGTATTTACTTACAACACCACTTGATATTTTTTCTGATTGTTTCTCAGTGCAAAAAAATTAAATAAGTGATTTACAACCATTCATTTTATTTCTATCTATGTTGGTTGAATTTAATTAACTGCCTTTACATAAGTTGTTTATTTAGTTTTGGAGAGTAACTTGGTTTTTGATCGATTTCAGATGCTCACCTGATGGTGCTTGATGATATTCTCAGAGATGCAGACAGTTAAGTATAGATTTACAACTCCTTTACGTTGTTCCACAGGGCTGGTCTAAAAAATACAACAAGTGCGGTTTGTTATGGTGCATACACACAAAATCACAACTATACAGCGAATCCATAGAGTTTGTGAATCAAGGCATTATTTGACCAATTCATCTCTAATGACAGTGAAACCGCTGATGGAAATGGAGTTGAAAGGAAAATGAATTTTGAAAGAGAAAATAAAAATCTATACACCACAACAATGATCTGAAATTTCTAGAGTGAAGATTTTTTTTAAGCTAATTGGAGAATGGCCAAGTCAGATTCCCACAAAATGTTTTCATTATTTACTCATCCTCACACTGTTCCTGATTAATGACTTTCTTTAGATAAACAGATAAACAGAAATATATTTTCAATCCTGATCCTGAAGAGCCACCGCTCTGCACATTTTGTATCTACCTTAATGGCACTCTCTTTGGCAGAGGAAACACAGGTTTAAATTTACTGTTGTGATCATAATTTAGAAGGTTTACTAGACAGAGGAATCATTGTCATTTAGAAATAAGTTTGCATGTGTCTGAATCGAGATCACCATTACTTAATTATCATGCATACATATTGACATGTAGCACATATTTTACAATGTAATATAAACCAAACCTCAAAATTAACCTGTGCTCAGGCCCAGACTGCCACTTATAGAGAACATGAGAACAATTAATATTATTATTATTCTGGAATGGGTTAACACAAACAGACTCTGTTTTCATCAGTATTCATAACACGTTTCTAATTTCAGAAGCATTATTCTAAGCGATTCAGAAATTCAGTTTAACAGTTCCTTTTTAGATCACAAATGCAATAAACGAGATAAATCTAATATTATACTTAGTTTTCAAAAAAAGTTAGCTTACCTCTTCTCACCGTCTTCACATGTGCTTCACAAAATGGCTCCTTGGCAGGAAACAGCATATCACTGGCTCACAGTCAAATACTTAAAATGTTATGCTATATTTACTTAATTTTAACATAATTGTACTAGTAGTTGTCATTACTTATTTTCTTTCGTTGTATTTATGCATACACTTAAGTTCACTTTGTAACTCATATTTTTGTGTTACATAAACTATATATGTTAAGTAGACATTGAAAAGTTATAAATACTTAGTTTTTTGTGTTTAATATATTTACTTTTATAAGTAAAGGTTGTTCAGACAACGAATCGTTTTTTTCAGTGTAGCCTGATCATCAAAATCCTAACATTAAACAAGTGAATCTAAAAAATGAGAAGTACACAACATTTCTGGTATATTCAACTATAAGTATAAAGCTTGTGTTTAATTTTTAAAGGTGACAGTAAAGACTTTGATTAATAGATGATTAATAGGAAGTTCTTTTGAACTTTTAACCTTTTTAAACTGTCTTGAACTTTTCTTTTGAACAAAAAATCCTGAAACAAAATGTATCACTGTTTCGACAAACAGATTCTGCAGCACAAATCAGCAAATGAGAATCATTTCTAAATGATAATGTGAAAATAGTTTTGAAAATATATTAAAATAGAAAACAGTAAGCTGAAATTCACTAATATTTCACAATATTACGGTTTTTACTCCGTTTTTGATAAAATAAGATGAAATAAAATGCAGCCTAGGTGAGGAAAAAAGGCGTCTTTCAAACAAGAAAAAACAGACTCATACTTTCAAACAACAGTATATGTCCCTATTAATTTTTTTTTGTATATGTCCCAGTATATGTGCATATTACCTATTTAGTTTTGTTTTACACATCACTGAAAATGTCTGACGATATTTAACATTTCATTTCTCTTTAGTTTCTATTTGATAGTCACCAAATATTCAGTGAACTGCACTGTCACCTTAATGTCACACTGTTCACTTTCTTAGAGAGTAAGCAATGAATGTGTCTGTCATCACTAACAGGAAGCCTCCCTTGTTACCTCTTCTTGCCTTTAACCCTGACAGACATAACAGTGATATAAAACAAATCATGACAGGTTGCTGCTTTCCTGTTCACAAATATTGGCCATGACAGAACCCTTTACATCCAGATTCACACATGCGATAATTAATGGCTGAACCTGATGTTGATATTGGTGATGATGGCAACAGAGTCTCTCCAACTTGTGAAGAGGAGTGCATTGGACAGGCAAAGAGCAGCCTGTTAAGAAAATATATAGACTCCCTAAACTGTTAGAATTCAGATGCTGTTTGGCTTTGGAAAGCAGAATATGTCCCTGCAGTGAAAACTGGGTCGTCAGCTCTACCTCCAGCAAAGCAGAGCCTCGAGCTGCCAGCAGGAATCCAGACGGCTCCAGCATGCAGAATTTCACGAGATGTCAGCAGGAGTGGACAGCAGGGAGGAAGTAACTAGCCATTACATTCAGCTTATGGGCAGCTGGAGAATCCCGAAGAAGGTATAAAATGGTATAAAGCTTCTTTGCCAAATGCAAAAACACATGAATGTTTAGTTAATCAATGACAATCAAAACTCCATATATATATATATAGATCATAAGAGAGTACCCTTATTTTTTGTCTGGGTTCATATGGATTACTTTGAAGCTGCCTAAACATGAATTTTGGACCATCAAAAATGATTTATGTTGAGCCTCGTTCACTTGCATTAGATGAAGAAAGATCCTGTAATGTTTTATTATAAAAAAAAAAAAAATTCTCTCTTTGGCTGAAGAAAGATAGTCATATGCATCTTGGACGGCATGGGGGTGAGTGCATAATCAGGAAATGCTCATTTTGTGGGTGAACTATTCCTTAAAATCTAAGTTATACTTGCATTTAAATAAAATATTCAAGCATGTCACATCAAAATCCGTTATAAAGATGGCAAGGACCAGTGATATATTCGGCATCACAGACATGTGCTGCATCTGGAGGTTTGAATGGGCACAGGCCTGAAGATTTTTTGCAAATGACTAAAAACATCATGTGATCGTCAATGACACAGCATTTAAATAAAAAAAGGCATCTCGCAAAAAGAAACGCTGGTGAGGAAGCAGCATTTTTAAAAAGCTATTCCATTTGCACAGGCAATGAAAACATATCAGCTTCTGATACCAAAAGGTCTGCGTTACACATTTCAAGTGCACACATGCGCATTCCCATATAAAAGCATCAAAGAAAATTCAGTGGCACATGAATTGATTAGTTCAGCCATTTCGTATCATACTATGTCCCTGCAAACTCAAGGTTCAATAAAAGAAAAACCTGCACAGCTTGTGAGTTGTCAGAGGTACAGTCCTATACACGACAGTGAAAAGGGCAGAACAGATACAGTAGCAGCCAATGAAGACAATAAGCGGCGTGAAATCCAGATCAAAAGGCCTTCAAAATCCTCCCCTGTGGAAGTATAGGACATCCCTGATTAGAGCACTGAGCCTCTCTTCTGGGGATTTTGGGTAAAGATGCAGATTAGCGTGATTATGACACATGAACGCGGATTAATCACTTAGAAATGGAAATTACCTCTGCTATTTAGACAGAAATGATTAACATTTCATAAATCAAGGGTATTTTGTATAAGGGTTGTTATGGAAGAAAACAAGAGAACGGCTTCATCAGATATTGTGATGTTATTGTTGTATACCAAGTACAAACTGCCAATGGCAATTACTCTAACAAACACACCCACGCTTTATTAGTCACACTATCTATCATATTTAATGACACTAGCATAATATTTACATAAATTCAGATAATAATTAGAAAATTACATGAGGAAATGTAAAATCTGAGACACCCCATGGGCAGCATTTCTTTGGGGACTTCCAAGTTCAGCCTCCATCTGTTAGCCGTAAACAGTGAGAATACTGAGGCGCATTATTTTAACCTGACTACACTTATATTTTGCATGCTAACATGGATGTCTAAGACTGTTTTAATTGCACTAATTAATGCCAGATGATGTTAATAAAAGCTGTGTGCAGAGCTAAACATTGCACCAACTTTTGTCCTCTTACCAGAGTAATTGCTCTTGCAACTCATTGTAAATTGGCTTTTAATTAAAGATAGCCATCTCTTAATGGTCACATGTGGTTAGGTTAAACAACAACCCAACAACTACTCACAGAAATGAACTAAAGCAATTTTGCTGTTTGAATCTGAGAATCTAAGATGCTATTGAAACTCTTTAGAAAACTTAAAGGGTTCAAAATCATTACAATTTTTACAGTATTCAAAAAATTGCCCAGTTTTTATGCAGGTTTTAATTCAGCCACTTCTAATCTCAATCGTAATCTCCCCTCCCATTGTTTCCAGACTGGAAGGAGCCCAATTGAACACCGATATCTAACATAATATTTGAAAGCCCCCTATATTGAACAAGAAGATGTATTTTATTTTCATATCCCTGTTGTAATTATGACAAAATTGATTGTTTCCAAACTTTAACAGAAACTGTGAGTACTAATATAAAAAAAAGAAACAGTTCATTTTGTAATTCCATAAGAATCTAATTTTTTGTCTATTCAATGAAAATTGTTATAAAAAGAAATATGATTATTTTATAATTTTTTGCTTTTTTACTTCTAAACCCCTTTTGTATTTTATTTTGATCATTTTAATTGTGTTTTCATTTCTTTTTTAAACATAAACAAATTCTTTTAAGTCATGATTTGTCTCTTTGGAAGTAGTATAGGACATCCATGGGGGGAAAAAAATTTATTTTTAGGGCTTCAGTTTCCAAAAAAACATAAGACAAGAGTATTTCTGTGCCAGAAATCTTACTTCCGTGTTCGTACAATTTTTTTTGATCGTGGTTCTTCATGACGTAGACGAGGGTGGAACTCCTTATATGGGCATTCATCGAACATAGCAAGAGTGATATTGCACCCATCAGGCCATCCTTAAAAATATTCTTGTTTGCCGTAAACCCCACCGACCCTGTCAATTTAGGACCGACTCGATTTTTATTTTATTTTGTGCTCTTAGTCCGACCGACTTGCCGGTTGTAAATTTGCGTTTAGATCAACCAATTTTTTTTTTACTCTTCAAACAACTAATACAAAAGCAATAAAATAATATGAATTATATTTTACTAAGTATTGTAAATATATAAATTGCCTAGGCCTACATACAAACAAAGGCTACGTTCTTTCTTTAAAAATAACCCCATGACGCTGGTTAACGGATGTCACACTATGGCCTGTGCGTTCGCTTCGTCTCATACTCTCATTCACTGTCAGAGTCAACGGTTCATGCTTGATAATGATGGCTGCGGCTGCAGTGCACAATATGTTCGAGGTCACTTTCCAAAGTCATACGAGTTCGGGCACCATAATACATCTAAAAAAAAAACATTAAAACAGCTCGACACCACTTTAACTTTGCACAAAGTTCTGGAAAAACTTGCCCAGATCTTGTCCCAACCCTTCTCCCGTCTAGTCTAAAACCGTGACCGTGTCGACTGTCACATCATGTTCAAAAATCTTTTGCACAAATCGATTGGACCAACCAACACAAGTTTCAAAAACGAAAATAGGAAATTGATTTGTGTGTTAGCAAAACTATGTTTCCTAGAAATGAAAACCACGCTAAAATCTAATGAGAAAATTGCTTCTTTTAACTGAGATTGTCACAGCATTTATATACGTACTGTTGTCCTCTTGTTGGTCTGATTGCTTCGATTGCTCTCCTCATTTGTTGCTTTGGATAAAAGATTCTGCTAAATGATAAATTGTAAATGTTAAAATTTTTGCACATAAATGCATCTTTATATATAATCCAATACATAGCTGTCTTTATATTTTAGAAAAAGTGTCCCTTGCGGGGAAACAGAAACACCCTGGTTTAGTATATATATTAAAACTAAAACTGATATATGACAGAAAATGAATAAATAAATGATTGCATTAGCAGTTATTCAGCTTTGGAGCACAGAGCGCAATCTCATCTAATGCAAGTCTGTCAATGTGTTAATTATGTAGTGTGTGGACATCTATTTAAAGTTGTAGGTGGACAGAAGGCCACTGGGTGTTCGGAGCCTTATAGTCCTTAATTACTTACGATGTAAACTAATAATCTCAATCAGAGAGGTTCATTTCCATTACTGTTTATCTATGCACCATCTGGATGCAGGACTCAAGGCTCAAATGTGCCTACTGTTAAAACACAAAGGCCAAAGGCATGAGGCAGCTGGGCCCTGCCAACAACACAATATGGAAAAAACACAAAGCTTCAAGTTGGTTTAGCTGGTCCACTAGCTGGTTTAGCTTGCCAGACAGCTGAATGGTGCCTAAAACTAGACCAGGGTTTTCTAATTTTAGGGGGGTTTTGGGCACTAAGACTCTAAAACCAGCTTTGGCTTTTTGTTCTTCTTTGTTTGTTTCAGCACAGATGGAATCAGCAGATATCAAGTCCCAGGCTCTTTCCAAACAAACTGACATGAGCTACACTTTGAAATGTTTCTGCAACATTTATCACCCTTCAAGTTCCTCTCACAGACTTTGATATCATACCGCCTCGTGACATCAGCAGAAGGATGACACAAAAATGTGTCAGAAAAACGATCCTGAAAGATATTTTTGCTCTTGTGATGTATTGGGAGGAGAAGGCCAGGCCAGGTATGAGACAGTTACATTTTTCTTTGACGAATATCGTAACGGGAAATCATCTTGCATACTGTAGGTATGGACAGAACCACCAAAAAAGAGAGATTTGCTAGGTGAACTTATCTTTGATTAGCCAAGAAGAATTAAAAACAAACAAAGTTCCAGCTCAGTTTCAATAACCGTAATGTGAGTTTACTGGCTAACGAACATTTTCTAATAAATAATGTACGTTTCTAAACTACAATGAGGCTGTGTTTATGAACCTTTATCTTGCTGTGTATCACCATGTGTTCACAGAACTCACATTTAAAACCAGCAACGGAGAGAGGTGAAGGAAACTTTCTGAAGATATGAGGAGCAGACATTAGCATTCACAACGCAAAGTTGGCATAAGCCAAGCATTATGAGACTTTCATGGCTCAGAAAATTGGTGCAGATTTGATACCTCAGATTAAAAAGCCAAAAGCTTCTTCCCAAACAGCTGAATTTAAGTGTGGACTGACTGGCATGTTAAATGTCTCAGGTAGTTTTGATTTTAGTAGGGGTGGGTGGTATGACTGAAATCATGTATCACGGTAAGAGTCATTTAATATCACAGTAAAGGTATACATTAGGGTTGTGCCGATAGACGATAGAATCGTGTATCGACGATAGTCAGACATATCGATGATAGCAGATGTCTCTGTCGATAGTCAAGACGATATTAGGTTCATTTTCTTATTAATATATTAAATTATAATAATAATAACCACTATTATATTTCTTTTTATTAGGCGGCCTATTATAATTCGGCTAGCAAACTGCCCAGCTATTTCACTTCAGCACCGCATTTCAGACACACATGCGCACGAGTGTGCAAAAGAGGATTAGAGCCTGTAGTCGGTGAAGAAGTTGTAACACTTTGACTCGGATAACTCGTTAAATCCATGAAATGAAAGAGATAGAAAATGAGGAGTTGGTGTCCCACACATTTAATGGCTGGTACACGGCATCGCGCTCTTCTCAAACATGAGAGATTTACTCTTTCTTGGCATTACAAATAAAGTAAAGACAAAATAATAACAAGGCGGCATAGTGAACATATCATCAATAGTGGTTCTCATGTAGTCCTTCTATGTCATCTACACATAGTGTGCATTATAAATTAATTGACCAGTCCCTTAAACGACACGCTGCACTATAATGTGATGCATGCAAAATACATAGTTTTGTCCATTACAAATTCTCCATCTACAAACAGACGTACATCGTCTGCAGATATAAGGTATTTCATTGCATTTTAACATGTAATTTAAATGGCCTATATATGTCCAATATTATAAACGCAGACATAAGGTATTTCATTGCACTTTAACATGTAATCTGAATGGCCTATATATGTGCAGTATTGTAAATGCGCCCTCATTAACTCAGTTTAATGCCACAGTTATGTTAAAATGCATCTCATTCTTGTTTCTGTGGTGGTGCATTGGGCTCGTCATGGGGCGCACGGTCAGGAGCGCTGTATGACTGATGCATCGGTTCAATTCAGCTTAACTCCAAACATATTAACTTACCTGTTTTGAATACTTTATATTCAACGTCTTCATAATGAAGCAACATAATGAAGATGAAGATACAGAGTAAATGTTTATATGTGAAACCCTGAAGGGGAAGTCGAATGCCATCCAGTGGTGACGTAATGTTGTTTGCCATTAAACAATCTATGAACTATAACATGTAAAACGGTAACATGAAAGGAATACTCATGTAAACACCTTGATCGTAGTATCGTCTTCATAATTCATAATAAGGTAAATAATTAAATTACAGATGTCCATGTAAACGTAGGTGTTTCTCCTGTTACACCTTAAGCAAGAGTTAAGTTTACTTTTACAATGTGATTTATTTAATACAAGATATTTAATTTCAAGCAATGTTGGGTGAAACTGATTTATTGTGATACCTTTGATAAAAATTTAAGACAAGATGGAAATCAGGCACCTCAAAATTTGATTCCAATCGGGGGAGTTCTGATCCAATTCCAACAGTAATGCCAACAAGTACTTTATTTCCGAAATGTAAAAATTTAGATTTAGTGTGATTTACAACATAAATTATATCGATCAGGGTTAATATTTTAATTTATTGACAAGCCTAAAAAACAATTATTCAGCTCACACTTAAACTACATTCAACTGTATATTTGACACATTCTGTCCAGATGAAAGATCCGCCTCTCTGAGAGCTCTTATGCAAACAGCTACTGTACTCATCCCTGGGGATTCAAGGCTCTTAAATCAGTCTCAGAGACCTGAAGTCATCCATGTCTGAAGCAGAGGTACTGAGAGTTAAAGCTTATTCATGGTTCAAACCACCTCGTGGCAATCAGGATAAATACATTGCTGAGAAAGAGCAAAACAACTTCACAATAACTTCCCCTTCATTGAATTAATGTTCAAGAGCAAATGTATGGTTCAAATAATAAATTTTAACTGATTAGAATGTCATAACAATTTTATAAAACACCAGTACAGAGCCATGTTTAGCAATCTTTTTCATATTTAAAGGGTCCATTATATGTTATATTGTACTAAATGCACTTTAACAATACTGAGTTAAATAATAATATTAATTAATCTGAAAAATAAAATTATTTCATTATTTACCCATCTTTCGTTGTTCTAAATGCATATGCTGTTTTTATTCTGGAAAGAAATGGTTCATATGACTGACGTAAAAGCCAAGATAACCAAACACAAAATTTTTTATCAATTATTGAAGGACAAAATTAAGTCCCACCCTATTTTTTATTTCTAGTTAGATAAGTAATTTCAGTCAGTTATAAGTCACAGTAAGGAAGAAAAGACTGTTATAATATCCATTTTATGCCAACTTTAAGTCAATATTAACAAAATAGCGATGAAATGCTTGTTGAACGGCAAAGATTTACATAAAGATTCTTCTAAATTTCTCCTTTTGAGTTCTACAGAAGAAGAAAAAACACAGAAACAGGATTGAAACAATATGAGGGTGAGTAAATAACACAATTTTCATTTACGGATGAACTATTGCTTCAAAAGTTACTGTAAATCTTCATGCGAAACAATTGAAGAAGACCTTCCAGCAACAGCTGCACACTAGAGAAGAATACTGCTTTTCCAGTCGACGGTTATTAACAGCAGAAAAGAAATTGTGTAAACTTGTTTTAATCTACTCATATCTATGCCATTACAAACAAGGGAATTGCAGACTTGAAATATTCATCCAATCTAGTGATCTGCACAGACTCTGATAGTATCCCCACAGCAGCATGTTGTAGTTGTTGTTCCAGCATTCTTTAAGCACTCTCTATTAGACTTTCCCTTCAGCTCAACCCATTTTAAACCACCATCAAATGCTCCAATCTACCCAGTTGTCAGTTAATAACATTGGGCTTCAATGGCGTCCTAAAATGATATGCAAAATGTCACTGTGAAATTAATAATGACATTCATATTTCTGCAAACGCTGCTATTACACAGCTGGAAACCGCGAGATGCAGAAAACCTCCTCGCCACTTACGGTTAACGACAGTTTCCGACTGACATTATTCCAGCCTTCTCAGAAGTATTCTTCAAGAGCGAACTGCAGAAAGTCTTCACATGTTCTGACATTTCAAATTTGTTAGACATTTGAGATGTCAAAAAAAAAAACAACAACAATGAGTTCTGGCACGCTACTTAAAAGTCATTACCTGCTACACTTGGGGTTCTACAGCAAATATCAAGATCATGGATTTCAAGCGCCTTCTACAAGGATTCGACTGTAAGTCTGAAATGAGAAGTTTGCTCAATGGCATCAAGTCAACGTATACACGGAAAATCTCCAAGTCTTCTCTACACTGACCATAGATCCAATCACAGCAAAGTCATTTGAACTCCTGAAATGTCTACGTTAAGATCAATGGTTTATTGTATTTCCAAAAGTGAATCATTTTTCTATTTAAATAATGATAAGTACATCAGTGACCTTTAGAAGTCATTAAAACTGGAATTTACCACCTCATTTAATCTATCACTAGGTGAATGGAGTTCTCAAATAAGTGGCTCATGCAATACGACATCGATACAGACATCACTCTTTGTCTTCCATTCATTGCATTGAAAATATCATGAGGGCAAAGCAGAGTAGGGGTCAATGAGAATCAATCCCAACAGTTTAATAATAAACGTTCAATACAGCATTAGCCATTAGGGACTCTTTTCGCTGTGGTGCAGCTGAATGTGCGTCATTGTTGTTCAGGCTGCTCTTTTTTGTCTTCGTCCACTCCTGCCTCCTAGCAACCCATGTAACGCTACACCGTGTCGGTTTGTTGCGAGGTGCACACCCCACCTTTAGATGCTGCCTCTTGAATGGTGACCCAGTCTCTGTTTGAATACCAATGTTAGCGCACATAAAAGAGCTATTCAACAAGTATCAGCACATCCCCCCCATCATCTAAAAAGCTTTGATCTGTGCCACATCATCACGCTGCTAATCTTCAATGTCACTGCTGTGTTGCCACATCATACAGCAGCCTACAGAGTGTGTAGTTGAGACTGGTTAAAAATTCAAAGAGTGTCAGGAAATAAGACACCATTGTCTAACAGGTGTGTCTGTGGTAAGGGGCATGGACTTGTATTTGCATGTTTATGCACGTTTAGCACTTCCGATGGCACTAAGTCTGCCCTGACCAAGGTAAATTTGTGTTTCATTGGCATTTCATTAACGTAAAAAGAAAATATATTAGGGAAAGCTCAATTACAGATTGCTCCAAACGACTGTAGAAGTAGCTAATGTTCAAATATGATCTGCACCTAAATAGAATAAAACTGTATGCACACCCTTTTTAAACCATCTTTTTAAGCCATCTTATTCCTCCCATTCAAAACTTAATTAAAGAGATCTATAAATTTAACCAACAAACTCACAATCACATCTACGGCTGGACGACACTGGAAAAAAACAGCATTTGCAATATTTTGTCTTGCAAAAAGGGATTTTCTTTTTGTTTTGTTTTTTACAAGATTATTTAAATAGATTTAATTGGGGTTTAGGAAAAATTATAATTTTTTTTTTCTTTTATTTTTTTTATTAAAAAATATAAATTTTAAAAGTAAAAATGTGTCTTTAGAGTAACGACAACAAAAAAAATAATGTTTTTTGTGTGCAAACCATCCTTTTAGGACTAAACAATTTGGGGAAAAACTTGGGAACTCTCTTTACAAGAACAAATGAAAAAAAATTCACTATTATCAGTATTTAGTATTATTTAAAATACTATTGTAAAAAAAAAAGTATTTCATAAACATAATACAATTCTATATATTACAAATGTATAGTTATAATACTAATATTTAAACCTTTATTAGGTTTTAAATATTATCAAGCTTAAGTTTTGGAGGATTGCCAGCAAATATGTTTATACACTGTTCATTTATCATTTTCATCGCACCGTTTCTTGAGCTGCACACTTGTAAATGAACACAGTTTCACGTGGAAATCTGCTGTACATATTTTTTTTAATTATATCATAGTTTTTGATAATCCCACTATGCCAGTTTTATTTTTATACATCATGCAAACTTTGATTCGGATTGAAAAAGTTGGACAAAAAGACACACACTCAACACTGTGCACTCAAAAAGGTTTGTTCAATTAACTTAACTGAATTAAGGAAAACTTGCACTAAATTAGTTTAGGTCCATACAACAAGACATTAAAATGTTTGTGTACCAACTTAAAAGAATTTAATAGATAATAGTCAGCTATTACATATTTCAGTGGCTTTTGTGATGCATGTGACCTCACAGCCCAATCCCATCCAAATCAGTATATGAAATCACAGATGTTCTACATTATTAATTGTAACAGAAAGGCTGTTTAGAAGCTTAATCCCATCCAAATAGTGCTTTTGGTGAATCTGTGTTTGTAGGGAAGGTCAGCACCTGCCGCTTTGAGGTCAGGTTGATGAAGGGGGGCTTCACTGGAAAGCGCCCAAGGTAATCTTGAGCACACAGACGAGAGGCCCTTCAGCAAACGAACTAAATTTTATCAGTTCTGACCACACCATGTGTTGCCAGTTATTCTGCGAAGACCACCAGAACACATCACTTCCTTCTCTGAAACCTCAATCAAAGCAGTCATTCTCTCAGGTGCCCTGTTTCTGATGCGATATGCAGTCGAGCACTGCGCACCAAAGCTGCATGAAATGTTGTTGATGTAGCACTGACAGAAACTGATAGTCTCTTTTGAGGTGCAGTCATTAAAATATAATAAGAACAGCTCAGGTGAAGCAGCCCTTTTCATGGTGTGTACTAGGATTGTGACGGTTAGGAAATTTTCCCACCAGTTAATCGACGTGTGGCAACACTGGTAATACCGGTATCACCGTGGGGGTGGGGGCGGTGGCGGCAAGAGTGTTCCCTCTTTTCCTCACTTTCCTTTGCTTTTAAAAAGCACCGTGCACATTTTACTTTCACTGTCTAAGAGCGGCAATTAGTTGTAAAGCAATTGTTCATTTTTAGTTTGAATTTTCCCTCGCTTTCCTTCTGCTGCTAATTCGAAAGAGAAAGTAAAATGCGCATGGTGCTTTTAAGCGAAAGTTCGGCATCAATTGCTTGAATGCAACAACAACATACAGCGTCATACTCACTTTAGCCTAGAACTTTTATTAATAAAACCAATAAAATTATGCCATGCTATAGGGCAAGCTATGCCTAATATATAAAATAACAAATACGTTACATAAAGTTTAAATAGGAATACAAAACTGGAAATAGGCTAAGTAAACATATATAGTCTAAAATATTACCAAATAAATAAGAAACGTATGCCGCCGCATATGACCCGATTGACTATCTGGGTTAGAACGCTTATTAGAAAAATGTAGGGCTGGACAATAATTCAATATATATTTGCATCACGATATATATTTTTTCGATATTGGTGATATGATTTTTTATACACATTTCCGATATTTCGATATACATTACCAGTATTTTGCATATATTGATTTATTTGTGGCATTTGATTTATATGAATGTATATCTGAAGGGAACCGACTGTCTTAAGAAAAGTTTCAATGGCATTTTAATTTTATCTGATAAAGAAGCGTTCATAAGCACAGCTTTGATTACAGCCGTTACTAGAAACATCTCTCATAGCGCCTCCTGCTGGCAGACAATCAGTTTGCATTCAAGTCTGGCTCTAGCAACATGTTGTTTTCGCTGCAGCAACTCAGGGCACTTTTCATACTCTTTATAAAGCTAAAGCACATTTGTTTCTAAATATAAAAATAATCAGCTTACACTACCAGGCAAAAGTTTTTCAACAGTAAGATTTTAATGTAAAAAATAAAATAAATAAAAATTACATTTATTCATTTAGCTGACGCTTTTATCCAAAGCTACTTACAATTGCTATATAATTATGTCAGAGGTCGCACGCCTCTGGAGCAACTAGAGGTTAAGTGTCTTGCTCTGGGACACATTGGTGTCTCACAGTGGATTCGAACCCAGGTCTCTCCGACCAATGGCATGCGTCTTATCCACCGCGCCATCACCATGTTCTTTTTTAAAATAATTATTCTACTCACCAAGCCAGCATTTATTTGATCCAAAGTACAGCAAAAACAGTTAAATTTTTTAATATTTTTACTACTTAAAATATTTTCAAATGTAATTTCAGTGATCAAATCTGAATTTTCAGCATCTTTACTTCACATGATTCAGAAATCATTCTAATAAGCAGATTATTGACTATCAATATTTAGTATTTGTTTTTTTCCAGGATTCTTTGATGAATAGAAAGATCCAAAGATCAGCATTTATCTGAAGTAAAAAGCTTTTGTAACGTTATACACTATACCAATCAGAAGATTTGAGTCAGTATCATTTCTTTCTTTCTTCTTTTTTTTTGTTGAAAATAAATTATAGAAATTTTAATTTAGCAAGGATGCTAATTACATTTCTATTTCAGATAAATGCTGTCTTTCTGAACTTTGTATTCATCAAAGAAACTTGAAAAAAATACTCAGCTGTTTTCAACATAATAATAAATTATTTTTGAGCAGCAAATCAGAATATAACAATGATTTCTGAAGGATCATGTGATTAGAGTAATGATGCTAAAATAGATTTGGAATCACAGAAATAATAACATTTTAAAATATTTCCAAATATACAAAACATATTTTTAAATAGTAAAAATATTTTTAAAATGTTACTGTTTTTGCTATATTTTGGATCATATAAATGCAGGCTTGGTGAGCAGAAAATATATATTTTAAATCTTACAGTTCAAAAACTTGTGACTGGTAGTGTATATTAGCCTATAGTTTGAAGTTAAAGATATTAATATTAATTAGGTGAGTCCGAGATGATTATTTGACAGTGATTTCACATTTATTGTTTGTATGAAGACTAAATAAAAAAAACGCTGAACATTAACTTATTCATGCATTTTTTTTCTAAAATATTATATGGTTTTAAATCAGGTGAAATAGACTTTATTTTCATAAGTTTATATGCACAGACATCTGTTGTGGGCATTCTTGCCAGTTTTTACGAGGATTTTTTTAACAGTGTTCATGTCGATATCGGAATCATATCGTATTAAGAAATATATCATTATATAAATTTAGGCCATATCGTCCAGCCCCAGTAAAACCTATAAGAAAGCTTGAAGGCATGGCACAACGTTTAAATAAAGAACAAATAGGTGAATAATGTGGAATCAATTAAATAAGAATTTGAAACAGTAAACTGAATTTTTTATTTTAAAAATCATGTCTATGTGCTTAGTGGGCAGCACTTTGACAAAGTGCTTTAAGGTATAAAAATGGCAAAAATATTACTATATTTTGAAGTACACAGAAACTTGCAGTAGGTACGGAAAAGAAAAATGAGAAGGGACAATGAGGCTGGAATTTAATAAATATGTGAGCTTTGTGCTGTGCTACATACAAAGAGATTTTCTAATGATAACCAGGATCATTTACAACAACTGAGAAATTTCAAGGACTTGTTCTCCTCCTAATTAAACCGTTGTCTGTATGCAATAAAGATTATACTAACCTGACCTTAAAACCATTCATGCACGGCATAAAGAAAACTGATGGGTAAAATTGTAACTTTAACATCTAAAATTGAGCAACAGAGTACAATCTTTTGCTCTGTAACAGGACGAGGAGATAGAAAATATGCAATTCATTACAGTTTAAAGTCTTTTAGAAATAAGACATTAAGTGCTTCCATTAGTAATCACTTCCTTCGGTGGAAGTAGTTGAATAAAGAATTCAACTAATTTAAATTTATTCAGTGTTGAATAAAGAAAGAAAATTATGGAAAAAGAGATACTTTCTTATAATGTCTGAACAGACTGAGCTAAGACTTCAAGATCATGCCATATGAGCAGATTTGGCATGTCTTTGTCACATATGGAAGACTAATTGTCAACCAGTCTCTAAAAGAATATGCCACTAACTTGCAAACTGATATCTTTAGAGTGTACCATACCAACACTGCCAATACATTTCTATAGAGCCTGTTTAATAAACCGGTATAATCTATAGAGTGCAAGCAGTTAAATGACATAATTCAATTAGCTTGAGGTTATTTCCTTCCTATGAAGCTGTAAATTGGTCACCTTTCCCTGAGGTTATGAGGGAAAGGGAGGGAGGAACATGTGGCTGAGATGTTTTTATGTATGTGTAAATCACTTACATGTAAGTGATTGACCTGTTCATGGAGGCATATCTGAAGCGCCACAGCACTGATTGAAATTGAGTCAAGCGATGACTTGAGATAGTCAAGACACGTTAATGAGAATTAAGATCCAAGTGAGAGAGAATAATGGGGAGGCTTATCTTAATCCCCATGTTCTCTAGAGCGGGTCACGGAGGTCCGCGAGTGGTGAGGAATTAAAAACAGATGCCCTGCTGCACTGAGGTCTGCCCATTCTCGCAAATGTGTGGAACACATTCATAAGAAAACCAGCAACAAATAATTGCATCGCATGAGAATCTAGCACTGATGTTCCAGTAATAATGATGGCCTGTGAAGGTCCTTTCTAAATTGTAACAGAAAAAAAAGAGAAGATATTAGTTAAGTTTTAAACCTTATGCTGCATTTATTTGATAAAAATACAGTAATATATTGTGAAATATTATCACTATTTAAAATAACTTTTTCTATTTAAATATATATATTTTAAATAAGTTACTCCTCAGTCTGACCCTTCATGATCCTTGGGAAACCATTATAATATAATGCTTTGTTGCTCAAGACATATTTATTACCTTATCAATGTTACAAAACGTTGTGCTTCTTTATGTTTTTGTTGAAAACTTGATATATTCTTTGATGAATAGAAAGTTCAAAAGAACAGCATTTATTTGAAACACAAACAGATCAATTTAATGCATCCTTGCTGAATAAAAGTAATAATTTCTTTAAAAAAAGAAATCCTATTGATCCCAAATGATAGTGTACATTTGAAGATATTAAAAAAAGGTTGTTTCTGTTTTTAAACGGATGAACGAAAAGGTAAATATATATTCATTTGTGTTCTGCAAGAAAGAAAATAAAAAGAGGAAAGTCATACAGGTTTGAAATATCATGTGGTGTGTAAATGGCGGAATATAAATTTTTTGGCTGAAATATAGGCAGGTTACTAGGTTTAAGAACAAAGCAATTACTTTCAGCCGGTCTACAAAAGAATCATATTCAGGAAAAAGGAGAATATCACACTTAAGACATAGAGCCTGGGAACGTCTGCTTCACAGATGCTTCCTATCATTTATTACCAATGACCTTTTGATACCCTAGACCAGAATTCATAGATACTTGCAGGTTTTCAGAACATTAGAAGACTTTGAAAGTCACTAGTATCACAAAATAAATGGAAAATGAATTGTGTCTGCTATACTCATTGCCATCCAGACACATAACAATTCAGTGAGCCATGGAGAGAAGCTTCCAATCAGGGTGTGATCTATATATTAAACAGCTGAATGGACCTTTTTTGTTCCAATAGTAAAAAAGTCTCTATTGTCTTTGCTTTGAATTGGATGTGAAACTCTCTAATAGTTCTGTAAGAGTTATTGTTTATGCCCTTTTTAATGGAAAGCGAGGAAAAAAGCATTGATCATTCAAGAGGACTCTGTAAATAGAAAGCCACAACTTGATGGATTGAATGGTTCACTGTCAGGCATCTGTTGATTCATGAATGCCAGAATGCCTGTGAGAAAGGAACTGGCTTACAGGGGGCGGAAAAGCGGTGCACATTTTCCCAGGAAAAACCCCTTCAATAAGGAAAAATGGCTAGAAAAAGAGAGGTATGAAGAGCCTTATATACTGAGGTGCCTGTGACAAGCAGAACGTTGACAAAGGAACGATATGACGTTTTAACTGCCATCTGGGTTTGTGCAGATTGGCACAAGGTGCTGGTGAGACTCTCTGGCATAATAAGGCAGAAACTCTAGGCCGTATTTTTAACTGACAGCAGAGAAATATTTACATACTCTAAATGTGTGGGCTAACAGAAAAGTAGCCCAAGAAGCTCGGACTAATACTAAAATTTATTTTTAACCCTGTAAACGCCAATATATGTCAAAGACTGAGCTTAATGGGGCAAAACAGTTAACTGATGATTTAAATTTAAATTCTTTGTCAGTTGTTTTTACAGTAGCATGAAAGTTGGTATGTAATGATAATACACTCTATTTTCTAAATGTATGTTATGTTTATTGAGATTATTGTGGTTATTGTGTGCATATTTCTTGTCTTCTTTTTATTTACCTCATTATTTGATTAAAATTCAATTATTATTCTCAAATAATTTAGCTAGCTTAAACCCTGTCCCTTTCTTACAATCGGCTCAAACTTAAATTCAGCTCAGCCACGATCCATTAAATTCAATAGACAAACACAAACACACGCACACACACACACACACACACACACACACACACGCACACATACTATAAATAAGACAATATGACAACACAAAGTTTAGGAGTTACTCTCTATAAACAGTTACACACCATCCCTGTAACAAAGAGATATTCAATTGCTGCATTGCTCCAAAAATACCAGGCATTCAAAACTTTGTTGATGAGTCAGAAACAATCAGTCATAAAGGACAAGCGGACAGGCTACTTTGTTGCTACAAGAAAGAAACACTGCAATTCAGCAACTATCTTCCCCCATAGTCCCATCGATGATGTACACTCCATTGTCTCTTATTGATTAAACGTGGCTGCCAGATCTGTAATATTGGAACTGAAGCAGCACAGACAGCCAGAGCCACTGTGTGCTGTTCATTACAGATCCAAAATGTACAATTAGCCAGCAGACTGAAACAAATAGGTTTTTTCGTTCAGGATAACCATGTAAAATACATGCTGCTGTAAATGGATGACTTGTGTGCATGGTGACATGGGATCTTAGAGCTCAACTCAAAGGCCGTAACTGGAGACATCTGAGGCCATCAACTGCAAACTCATCTACTATACGTCAATGCCTGCACTCTCAAAACACTTGGCTTTGAAAGTTAATGACCGATGGAGATAACTTCAAAATATATACTACATTTGCATTCTTCCACCATCATATACTGGTTTCCCTCCTCTATAATTCATTAATGTGTCCAAAAGGCCAAAAGGCCAAAAAAAAAAAATAAAAATTAGCATGCAAACTATCAATCATTAAAGTGTCAAAACGTCCAATATTAAAAAGGAAAACGCTTAAACTGAGACCTCGAAAACACTGTGATTTTAAAAAATATGAAACATATGAAAGTGCAAATACAAGCAGCAGGAAAGCCGAAAAGGACTGAGCACTAAATATTCTCATACAGACAATCCAACACCTTTTCTACGGCATCAGACTTTGTGAGGTTTCCAAAAAAGCTTTTATCAGTCAAAGTGCATTAAGATAAGGATGCTCTCACAATAATAAGTTGTCATTCTTAAGTGGAGACCATAGGTCACTCCTCAGATTCAGCAAGGAGACCCTTCTCGCCGATGCGAAACACGCATCGATCAGAAGTGCATGACTGAGTGCCAATGAGCAAGTGACTTAACAGAGTAATTATGAGGGAAGTAATGTCTTCACAGAGCAAGCTTGAGCAATGGTACTTAAGATGGTCCTTAACGTGTCTGAACCTGTAGCCTCACTAGACCATTATCTGCTTGTCCTGACACTTATTTCCTGATTTATCCTAATTCATTTATCTAATTACAAAATAATTTGGTTGGTATCCAGAGGGTCTTTGCTTTTCAAACTGGCATGATGCAGATTGGCATCATTAGAGATAATATATACCACAAGCAACACGACTAATGAACCGTGTGATTGAACTTCACTCCTCTCAAATAAAAATATGAACAACACACTGGAGCCCTTGATTTTGAAGGTCTGATGTCATAAACTCCCTATATCACATCATTGAACAATATTGTTCTCAGAGACATGGGAACAATTTTTGACATTGTATTATGTCCCAGTTTTACTGCACTTACTTCATCATTTCCAGTGTACTACTAGGGGTGACCCCAAAAAGTCGACGATTCGATGCTTTGAATCGAGGAGCCTGATTCGACTGCCAATCTAACAGTTGAATATTCACGGGCTGTTATGATTATGCCATTCTGACTATATGTGAAGAGGCGCGCAGACACGTTCATTTGCATTCAGGCCCTTTTTCGCAGATAGTCTATAAGTCCTAATATTAATGTTTTGTTGTATAAATAACAAAGCGTATTCTACATTAAATTATGAGTTGAATTGCATTGATTAAAAACTTGCTATCAAATGCCCACTCTACTGGTCATCTTCAGCGCACACAGCTCAAAACAGAAATGCAGAACATTAATAACTACTGTCATGTAGGCCAACTTTATAATGAGAGCACTATTGTAAAAATTGTTAATTGTTATGTTATGTTATGGATGTGAACTGATTGGTGGCAGGGTGTAAATCTACAATCTACAACCCTAAAAGTAGCATGTTAGAAGCCCAACACAGTTTTAAATTTGATTTGTACTGGCAACACCAAGAACACTGGTTCACTTCCCAAAGAACAGCAGGAACTGATCAAATCCTTAAATGTTAATCATTTTTTTAATTAAAAGCATCTTCCTTAACCTTATTAAAAACAAATTTATAAATGTTAATGAAGCCTTAAGCTTAACTGTTAACCAGATCAAAAATAAACAAAAGAAATGATGATAGCCAGGTGTTTTTTGGCCATTTTGAAATTATTACCATAATTTGATAACCATTAACCAAGAGGCTTGCCAGTTAATTAAATAGTTTTTTTGAATTTTGAGTAAATATTGTGAAAAAAATGTGAAAAAGAACAGCACAGCTAAATAAAACCAGACATTAACATAAATCACAAAATCAGTCAAAAACAAAACAGCTAGTGATAATTAATCAGGTGCTTTTAGTAATTCAATTTTTCATATGTGAACTTGTTGAAATGTTGTTTAAAAGTGGTAATTTCAGGTTTTGGTGCATTTAAATTTTATATTGCAAATATAAACCTTCAGCTACCCTGTCCTGTAAATATCATTATCAACACTGGCCATTGAAAAATCCTTATCAGTTGGCAACTAAAAAACAAACAAAACAAACCTCATAATACAAATACTTAAAATTATGATGGGTATCTTAAAAATTAACCACAGACAGGCTTCGTAAAATATGCTTAAGGCTTGGATGGAATCAGCTTCCAAACAAAAGAATTGACTATTTTAATAGACTATCACAGCTGTTCAGCATCTGCAGTCAGTCCACTCGGTGTCTTCCTTCATAAATCAAAGACATGTCAGAACATAATTTGCTGCTGCCCTCAAAACTATTATAAAGTGCCTCACAATCATTCATTTTAATTGGTGGCATCAACCACAAATGTTATTTATTGAATTAAAGATTTGGAGAGGGCATGCAATTGGAAACAAAGAAAAAAGACATCTGTAAGGTCAGAGGCACCAGAGATTGCATGCAGTTTTTTGCGGTGGGTAATCAGAGTTATGCATAAGCGCATTCTAATAAGTTTTGCTCCCAGTATCTGCACATTATAATGAGGGATCAACAAAACAAGCCCAGTGTTGCCACCTTTGGTGCCAATGAATGGATGTGTAGCAGACACGAGTAATGAGGAGCCAGCACACCATGCAAGTGAACAGTGAGCACAAAGCCATGTCTGGAAAAGCAAACAGCTGCAGCAGCCTCCTCATCAGGATTCTCAATGCTCTAGAGAAACTTTGGCTGACATATGCTTGAGTATAGACGGATGGAAGAATGGATGGATGGATGAATGGATGGATATGCCAAGGAGAGAATGAACAGGGCAAATGCTGTGAACTCTCCCTATTGTCTGACAGAATGACCTCTGTACAGAATATCTGACTGGTGCACTCATTATAAAAGTTTTGTGCATAAAGAAATAATACACTGTAAAAAATGATGTAAAAAAAATGTTTTTCCATAACTTTAACTCATCAAAATCATTTCAACTTGATTTTTTTAAAGTAAGTTTAGTATCATTTAAGCTAAAATGACTTACAGATAATGCAGCAACTGAACTTTTTTTCAGTGCACTTTAAAATATTTTACAGTTATAATATATATCTTTACATGAGATGTATCCTCATATCAGTAGCCTAATTAAAGGGTTTTTTATTTTAAATGAATCAGGTCCACTGATGGGGGTAGACATGTTAAGATCACACGACTACTTTATCTCCATAAATACCAAAAAATTAAGTTTTAATAATTTTAGTTGTAGTAATAGTATAGTATATACATTCTACTAAACAATTCTAATATATTTCTGTCACAGTTTCTTCAAGTTAAACCAAACTTTTACTTTGACGGGTGTCGGGAAAACCTTTAAATGTCTTTTTTTAGATTTTTTTTATTTTTATGTTTTATTTCTATAAATGGATTGAGAAAACATCTATTAAACAGCATGCATATTGTACAGCTTGTTCATTATCTTCATCTACAATTGAAATTTATATTAAAGTATTTCAAATCCACCAGCATACCAACAAAGAACAAGCAACTGTTGTTGTTTGCACAGATTTCTATTCCACTACGTGAAGTGAAAACTCTCTGAGTTGACAGCTCGGATTTGACTCCTCCCTGACTGCAACCACCTACTATGAAGTACATTCAAGGCGAGGTGTTTGGAATCTTATACAAACCTATTGTTACAGAAGAGTTTGTTGCTTCACACGACTGCACAAGGCCATAAACACAATGTGAGAAGACTTCCTTGAAGACTCCCTACCGTTGCTGCTGACCAACAAAAAAACCTTTCCTGATACAATAGCATTATGTTCAACATTTAGAGATGATAACAGCACAAACAATGTATGCTTTTCAATGCTTTGCATTTTGGTTTCCTGCCTGCAGGCTCTTTCAGCAAGATGCTCGCAATCTACTCCCATACAATATGTCTGTATCCGTGTGCTCAGCCTATTCCCTTTTCATTTCTCCTGAAGCTATGATATCAGTTGCCGTGCTGTGAATTCATAGCTCAGCAAGTTTGGATTCATTCCACTTGAATGATAAATAGAAAATTGAAAAATGTAGGGAAAATAATCTAGTCGCCTTTAGGTAAGTCTTTAGTCATGGTATATCTATTCACCAAAAGAAAGTGTGACTCAGAGCGTACAAAAGGATTTACAAAAAATATAGTACATGTCTATAAAGAATAGAAGAATCATTTGCTAATACTGTGGTGTAATGTTTTATACTGTAGATAGATGGTATACACCATTCACAATCCAGGCTAATTTCTGCAAAATTATATTACATTGCTTCTTGCATGTTTCACTGATATTTCAAAGTGAAATGTGCTAAAAGCGTGTTCGGTTTTATCCAAATCTGGTGACATTTTATTAGGTTGGTTGTTGTGTATTGTTGCAGAAACGAAATGTCTGTTGAGTGTTGATTCAAGGTTAATATCACATTTGAAAATAATGTACCACCTACCCTAAACCTAATGTTAAATAAACAAGATAAAAATCTGCAGAAGCAACCATGCCTTTTTAGCTTGCTTAGAAGACTTTGAGGTCTTGACTTGCAATTCACAGGACTCATGTGAGTGCAAATGTTGTACCAGGTGAGCTACCAAGCAAGTTTACAATGTCAGAAAAGCCATACATATGGAGCTGGTTATGTAATGTAAACTTTAAAAAGTATTCATTTACAAATCATGCAGTATAATAAAAATGTTTCAATGTCATATCATAGAATATTATGCAAGGAATTAATTACACAAAAATAAGTAAATTAATCAATAACCTGCCACTGTAATCACAATTTTTAGGTGTTTTACTGCAAAAGTGTTCATTTCAGGTAGAAACTGCAGTGAACTGCATGCAGGGATTTTGGTCATTGTCAAAAAGACCATTATTTTTGTAGTCTTTAAATAAGGTTTTAAAAATTATTGAAAAATATGTCTTTTTGACAATGACCAAAGAAGTCACAGACCAAAGTCGTGGCAGATATTTTTTGTGTCTTGTAGACTGCAATGAAATAAATAAATAATTATAATTAAAGTATATAACTGTGTCTACATTATATTAAAATACTCAATATTTTTAAAATATGGACATAATGAAAATCTTTTTGAAGACAAAATACAATTTCTGTTTGTAATTGCATGGTTAATACAGATAACAATTCTTGAGGAAATTCACTCAATATGAAATGATTCTCTCATTTGAAAGTGGCAGAAAAGGCTCAGGAAAGAAAGTTTGACTGCATTAGCAACAGTAACAGGGAAGTGAACCTTAACAGAGGGTCAGTTCCACACCACAGACCATTTTTTAACAAGCTCTTGCTCATTTTCTCTCTGAATGCAAAGTGACAGCCATACACTACACTATATCGGCATTTCGAATAACTTCAACAGGAAATGTCAACCGTTATATCATTTCAACTGATAAATCACTCTGTTCTAACTGATGGACTAAAGGATTAATCTATAATAATCAAAGCTGAATAATCCATTCTGAACTCATTAAGATTTTATTGATGACCTGATTCTCTAAACATGTGAGAAATTAAGCAACGCCCCTGAAAGGCCTCAATACTTTTTCTCAATTTATAGAAATTTGCCGACAAGGCGAGTGTAAAAACAAGCTTCAATAGCAGTAGATTAATTACCTCATTCAGAATGGTTTCAGGCTTCCACATAGTGCACTTGAGCAAGCCAAAGGCAAGGTTGCAGACATCCCTGTCAATTAGTTTCTACTTTTAGACCAGGTACCTTCGGGACAAACAAGTAATGTCACTGCAGTACGCTCCCAAGAGTTGTAGTCTGACTGCAGGCCATGCACTCTGCTGTAGGTCTATGAACTATAGCAGCTTCACAAGCATTTGATTTAATCACAGGGAACATTTAACATTGCGATTACAACAGTGAACTCAAAGTCTTTCAAGTAATTCATTTCTGCCATTGGGGAAAAAGCTTGCACAGACTTTGAGTAATCTGGGGAGTCTTGCCTCAGATGTCTCAGATCTAGATCAGACTTTAATAATTACTAATAGTGGTTTATCCTACTTAAACACTAAATTACACCCAAAACATGTTGGGAATATAGCTTTCCAAATGCATATTTATTTTTTATTTGTTTTTAAATGCAAGGGGCTTATATAGACATGTAGCTGGCATCTGGGACACATCGCTGATGACTGTCTTTTCTCTGTAAAGGGTAGCAATATCTGTAACAGCCCTGGGCTGCCTACTATTTCAAAAGAAAAGACAATACCCAAAGCAAACATTTCTGTGGATTCTGGTCTTTTTTTTTAGCTTTCCAGCTATCAGCTGAATGTATAAAGTTGCTCGCAGATTTCACATGGGACTTGAATGACCTTTTCATTATGGCTTTTGGAAAAGAGCAAATGAAGATTGCATAAAACAACTTTAACATGTGTGATATTGTGAGCTAACACATGGTATGCAGGGCTCAACAAGGACTTTTTTTTCAGCAGATTTTCTTTTTTTTTCTTTTTTTTTTTACTTGCCCTGCCAATGTTTCCACTGGCCTTGCTGAACACATTTCTATTTTATTACAATGTATTTTAATTGCCGGTAACAGGTTTTTTTTTTGTTTACATAAAAAATTCAAGTTACGTTTTCATATTAAATATTAAAATAATGATTTTAACCTCTACAAAAAAATATAAGCAAACATAAATCATTTAACTTTAATTTAATGCATTATAAAACTTAACTCATAATTAATAAAGAAACAACTGCATATATATTATATTTATGCTATGTTGTCACGAATATAATATAAAAAGTCATGTATATGATAAATGAAAAAGTATGATTTTCAGTTTGCAATACAGCACTAACCTACAGTACAAGAACAAGTGAAAGTTCCATCAGCTTGGCTGAGACTCTCACGCTGGCCATGGGCCAGTAGACCATCCTAATCGTTGAGCCCTGCAGTATCAGTACAGAGAAGTAAGTGATGGTCAAACTGAAGTTTGAGCTGTATTTCCAGAGGAAAGCTAAGGGAGTATTTGAAAGACCTGGGATAAAATATGGTAAGCCCCTTTAGAATTGGGACTGTCAAGTTCTTGTACCATGGGCTTGTGTCACTTTTCCTTTTATTCCACACCTGGGTAGAATAACCATCTAACAGAGACGAGGGCAAGGGTTCAAGCTTTTTTCTCTCTGATTTCAAAAGCAAGGCTTACTCTTACGAAAACGGATGCAGGTCAGTGTGGCTATTTGCATCAATTCAGTATATCTGACCAGTGAAAAACGGCCTTCACTACCAAAAGTGTCTGAGCTCCTCAATGGTGCCGCCAATCTCGCATTGGTGATAATGGATGCAGGATCTGGCTCTTGCTTTAGGCCTTTCCTCCACTCTTGTACACTTTTTACAACTATCTTTTCTTTAATTGCACTTCAACTTCACAAAGGACTGTTATTCGCTCCCACCGAAACAGCACCTATTTATCAAGTCCACAAAGAAAAACCACAATAATCCTCCTCTTCTCCACTACACAAGCTTCTGGCTATGATTACTTTGAGAAAGACTGACGATCCAAAGCCACAAAATCTGGCTTCTGGCACTGCGACAGCTTGGTTTCTCCGGATTACATTGAACTCACTACAGCCGGATAAAATATGGTTGTCTAAATGCCAATAATACGTGCATCTCTATAATTTTGTATAAAGGACATCTTGTAAGAGCTGGATGGTGTGGCCCATAAAACCATCACAATGTGGTAAAGCAACATCTCCACCCTCCTTTGCAAACAAATTTACTGTAACCAACAAGAGTCTGGTTTCCTCAGATGTTCAGTCTCTCCTGAGACCAACTGGTCTACTGGAGAGTGACTGCTAATTGAGACAAATGTGACTATGGTGTCCCAAAGGACATCTGCACGAGAAGCTCCATCCTTCTATTTGTTTCTCTTTCTTTAAAAATGCTCTCACCTCAGCATGCCCCCACCAGCTCTCAGGTCCCTTATTTATAGATTATCAGATATGTCACCTCTCATATTCTACACGTCCTCTCCTTTTCATCACTCACTTCTCACCGTGCAAGATCAAGCTGCCCGCTTTACCAGCGTCCATGGGAGAAAAGTGAAAGGGAGATGCCAAAGCTAACAGAGAGCTGCAACCTCTGCTCAAGAGCTGTTGATTTAAAAGCACAAGGGGTTGCAGCTATATCCTGGTCTTTTATCAGGAGATGAATTTAATCTTGGATGAAAGGGAGATTGCTAAAATAAAAAAACACTTGACCGAGGTCACTGAATGCATCTAAAAAGGACAATTTACCAACATGCTAAAAGACAAAAAAGACATTACTTGACTCTCTGATCAAATAAAGAAGATGGTCCATTTAACGCGACCTCCGTTGGGCCCTTGAGCTGCATATATTCGTTTCACTGAACACACTGGACGGTGGAAGGGAGAGACAATCTGCCTATTGTTCCCTCTACTACTCATCTGAAAACCTTACAAAACCAAGTTGGAAAATCTCTACTGCTCCTAAATTAAACATTAATGAAAGGTCTGGCTTTTGTCCATGATGCCTTCTGTGCACAATCACTATGGAAAATTATCTTGGTTGTGATGTACAATAGAGACTAATTTAGAGAGACTAAAAGAAGTTGGAGAACAGTCACATAATTCAGCCCGGAAGCAAAGAATCTTACTTTGCTTCACACAGGTCTATTCTTACCCGGCAGTTCTCAACTGCAATTCTTATCCCCTTCAAGTGGAGTCTGAAATATTGTAATTATGAGTTCAGAGCACATGAATGAACAATCAAAGTCGTATTTACAAGCTGGAAACTCAGAATTCTAGATGAGTGGCCGAGCTGTGATGATGGAAGCAGAATGTCAATTTGAAACAAGATCTAAACACTGATCTTTGATGTAATATATCTATATTATATTATATAGAGATCAGTGAGTGGAATGCAAGTCTGTAGTGAACAGTTTAAACTTTTTACAGTTTGTGTTGTGTAATCATGCTTTCGTAATTTTGAATTCCATGTAGTAATTTGTATTTACTTTTCAAAATATATAATATTTTGTTTGTTTAAGCTACTTTTGTGTTATGTTTCCAACTTGAATGTGTGACATGTAGTAAATGCACGATTCATGATTCGATTCATTCAATTATGTCATCATTTACTCACCCTCAAGTTGTTCCAAAATTGTGAGCTTCTTTGCTCTGTTGAGAAATATTATAATAATTGAAGTATGTCTGTAAACAAATAGTTGACGTTGGCCACTGATGTTCATGGTTTGAAAAAAAAAACTAAACTTGTTTGTACACTAAATGGCGATGAAGGTCTTACCACATGTACAGGTTCTCCCACAATGCACCTGAGTCCTACACAGGCCACACTGCATGCCCACAGATTACAATTAATTACTTACCCAGAAATTAACATTTGGGCTTAACTGACCATGTAATTTTATGTGAGCATTGGGCGGCAAACAGTTTACTTTGATATAAATGTGTGGAAAGCACATTAGCAGCTGCACTGTATCTCTGTTGCAGTGTCTAAGGGCATTAGAGGGGATTTCATTTTACTGACACACAATCATTGATGGCACACAGGCTCATGTCTTAGCTGAGAACTGCAGAAACTAATTCAAATGCTTGAAGCAATATTTTGTAGGTTTAAACGATGCAAATGTCAGCTATACTGCTCTTTTGTCCACAATTGGCAGTAAAACACCTCTTGAGTGCTTTAAGGAATATGTGTCTATCATATATAGGTTTTTTTTGGTCGTCACTGCTTTCATTGTGCTGATGATTGTGAAATAACTTGGCTTGCTCTGGGAAAGTGGTGTGTCTTTATGTCAAGAGTCAAAAATGGCCCAGTGAGAGTGCAGATTTGCATATCATTTGTCTGATAATGCATCTTTTTAAGCACTTCATCATGCATCATGTTGTCATGATTCTGCCCTCGTGTCCTTGATTTTTCCTAGTCTTGAGGCAGGATCATGACAGACCCATGTTTTGTGTACAAGCGCATGGCCTTGTCTTTGGGCCATGTGCTTGTGTTGTCTCGTTCCCTTGCCCCGCCCCCCTTGTTAACCTAGTCGTGTCTTGATTGTCCTATCTGTAACACCTGTCGTGTCTTGATTAGTACCCCTATTTAGATCTCCTAGTGTGCTCTGTCTTGCGTCGGTTCATTGTGTTACTTACGTGTTTCTCAGATGTGTTCCACACTTGTGACTGTGATTGTATCCTGTATACCGTGAGTGTTTGTTTATAGTTAGTGTTTAGTGTCTTTATCTGGTCAGCCCTGTCTTGTTTGGTTATTTAGTCCTTACCCTAGCCCTTGTTTTCCCCCTCGTGGGTTTTTGTTTTCCCTTTTTGTATTTAATAAACCCTTTTGTGTTGAATCCTGTCTGCACTTGAGTTCCTCCCTACCAATACCTGACAGAATGAACCGACCAAAAAGGAACTCAGCAGGCAGGAGGTCCCCCGAGCTCCAACACTTGTTGGAGTTCCGTCGACAATGTTGGATGTCGTCCCCCACCGACAGGAAGGGGGTCACCCTCCCATACTCGCCCGAGGGGGAGTGGATCCTTCGGAATTATGCCCGGCTGTGGGAGAGCATCTCCCAGGAGGAGCCACAGAGGTCCCCTCCACCTACCCAGCTGCCGGCGATCCCGGAGGGTCGTGTCCTGGCCGTGGCAACCCTGGGGGATCAGTTAGGTCCCTCCCAAGATCCTGAGGCACCTTCCACTACCTTAAGTCTCCCCAACAAGCGAGGGAGACGGCTTTCATGGGAGTCAGCTTCAGAGTCTTCGGCGTCCGAGGCTGCCCTGCCCGAGACCAAACTCCCCCAACCCGCCTCTGACCCAGCTGTAGCCTCTGCACCGCGCCCGAGGAGGATGAGGAAGAAGAAGGGGCCTGCCGGTCCTGTGACCCTGTCTCCTCCCGAGTCAGCAGCGGTGAGCGTGCCCGTGCCAGCAGCGGTGAGCGCTGGCGTGCCCGTGCCAGCAGCGGAGAGAGCTGGCGTGCCCGTGCCAGCAGCGGAGAGAGCTGGCGTGCCCGAGCCGGCAGCGGTGAGCGTGCCCGAGCCAGCAACAGTGAGCGTGCCCGAGCCGGCAAAGAAGAGAGCTGCAGTCGTGAGAGCGGAGGAGAGAGCCGCGGCCGACTCTGCAGCAAAGACTCTTGTACAGTCGGTCTCATCCCATAAGGAGCTGCCTATTATCCTAGCTGCTAAAGCTTTTTCTGATTATTTGTCCCGTCTTGTCCAAATTTTAGAAGTCCCCGTCAGTCCTGTTTTGTCCCCTGACCCTGTCCCCAGAAGTCCTAAGTGTCCAGCCGTTGTCTCCCCGTGTCCTGTTGATGTGGCCCCGTGTCCTGTTGATGTGGCCCCGTGTCCTGTTGATGTGGCCCCGTGTCCTGTTGATGTGGCCCCGTGTCCTGTTGATGTCCCCCCGTGTCCCGTTAATGTCCCCCCGTGTCCTGTGGTCCCCCCGTGTCCTGTGGTCCCCCCGTGTCCTGTAGATGTTGCCCCGTGTCCAGTAGATGTCGTCTCCCCGCGTCCCGTAAGTCTTGCCCCGCGTCCCGTAAGTGTTGTCCCGCATCCCTTGTCTGGTCCTGTCATGTCCCCTGTCAGTTGTCCCGAGACCCCACCCCGCCCCTCACCACCCAGACCTGCCCGTACCCCCCGTCGTCAGCCTTCGTCCTGTCCTCCTAGGATTCCTACCCCTCCCACCCGCCCTGGTCTGTCCCCCATGAACTTTGTGGTCCCGCCCCCTCCCCTTCCCTGTTTTTTTTTTTGATTTGTCACCCCAACCCTGCCGTTGTGTACTCATGTTTGCCTTTGTTGTTATTTGTCATGTCCTGTTGGTTTGTGTCTGTGTCCCAGTCTGTCATGTCAGTCGTGTCCCGTGTTTGATGTTCCCTTGAGGAGCGTCTGGAAGCCGCTCCTTAAGGGAGGGGTTCTGTCATGATTCTGCCCTCGTGTCCTTGATTTTTCCTAGTCTTGAGGCAGGATCATGACAGACCCATGTTTTGTGTACAAGCGCATGGCCTTGTCTTTGGGCCATGTGCTTGTGTTGTCTCGTTCCCTTGCCCCGCCCCCCTTGTTAACCTAGTCGTGTCTTGATTGTCCTATCTGTAACACCTGTCGTGTCTTGATTAGTACCCCTATTTAGATCTCCTAGTGTGCTCTGTCTTGCGTCGGTTCATTGTGTTACTTACGTGTTTCTCAGATGTGTTCCACACTTGTGACTGTGATTGTATCCTGTATACCGTGAGTGTTTGTTTATAGTTAGTGTTTAGTGTCTTTATCTGGTCAGCCCTGTCTTGTTTGGTTATTTAGTCCTTACCCTAGCCCTTGTTTTCCCCCTCGTGGGTTTTTGTTTTCCCTTTTTGTATTTAATAAACCCTTTTGTGTTGAATCCTGTCTGCACTTGAGTTCCTCCCTACCAATACCTGACACATGTACAATCAAAGACATTGGCATTGTAGAATTTCATTAAAATTTCGGCTATAATCTGCCCAATCACAATTTGTCCTGCTGCCTATGAGGTAAAAGCACATGCTGATTGCATCTGAACAACAATAATACTATTGTTGAACAAACCATGTACATTTGTTGCATGGGATGATTAGAGTAAACAGCCTGCTATCTATTTGTGCCATAAAAAAGCAGAGAAGCACAATAATTCAGATGAATGTTGCCAATTTGCACCCACAATTACTGAAGATCAATTAGGCTGCAGAAATGTTTATGGTAATATTTAAGGGACATGGATGTTAACATTTAAATGGTGTGGATCTGAAAGCCTCCGGCATTATCGAGGAGTGGATGACCCAACAACGCAGACACGAGAGTGAGCAGCCACTAGCTATTTCTCCACATTACAAGAACAATTACATCTTCCACAGGCATGATTACCCTGATTATCATGGCCTTGCCGATAAGTGTGTGCTTATAGTGGGATCTTTGAATTAAAAATGGTTCATCAACTGACATCTCACTATCCCCTGACATTTCGGTCAACAATCTCGTACTGGCACATCACTCCAAATCACGGATCCGTCAGGATGAATCGTAAAGACATAAAAATGATGATGATAATGACCTCATATAATACGCCTACTGAAGTATTAGGAGTATTGAAGTGTTGCTCTGCTTCAAAGCCTAGTGAGATGCATACAGAGGCAGTATTTTAAGGAAATCAGACAACTGCTTCAAAAATTACCTTGACACGCCAAACACATCAAGGTAAGGCCAGAATGCACTGCAACAAGTGAAAACTTGAAGACGGTGAATTAAGTATTCTAAATATACTTATATGAAAATATTATAAATATAGTTATAGTTTGTTTACTTCTTAATGGCATTGATGAAAAGAGTTTAAAATAATTAGGTATTAACAATAAATAATAATAATAATTAAAAATAATAATAATAATATATCATATATGCTTATTTGCTGCTAAAGAAATTGAGTGAGTTAATATTGTTGTGGAAACTATGATACATTTTTCTGAGAAATCTTTCATAAACTGAAAGTTCAAAAGAACAACATTTAAGGTAAAGTAAAGTCACTTTTGATCGATTTAATGCACCTTTGCTGAATAAAGTATTATTTTCTTTACTTTTTAAAAAAGCAGTGGTGTAGGTGTATTTTTTTTTCTTACTACAGTGTTTATTTCATATTACCTTTATTCAAATCAATTTCAAGTCGAATCTCCTATGTGTTGAACACTAGGATGCTAACAGACTGCTCCAACTCATTCACTTACAAGGGTCAATTTCATTTGAGACGCTCCCTTAGAAGGCAGCAGGCAGCTTGTTTGGAATAAAGACTGGGTGGAGCACTGGCAGAAAGATAATTTAAATCAGCATAATTAAATGTGAGCATAGTCCCGCACAGTTGCAAATTGGGAGCATGATGTCAAGGGGTTAGGGTCAAACTGTTAGAAACTGGTCGCACTTGCCGCAAATCAACCACGTGCCACCATGTGCCCCAGTGGTCACCACTGCTGGCAAAGTCAGACACCCTTCTCACCCCCCATGACCTGCTGTGCTCATTTTCATACTGCCCTGCCACAGGCTGCCTTTCAAATCCATTGGTTCATTACTACAGCATTCAACATCAGTCACCGCATACGCACATCCATAATAGAAAAGTCAAGGACTTTCATGGATCACATCCTTGCAAAAATGTTTGTTCTTCTCTAAATTATTACAGAAGATGAGGCATGTTGAAATCAAATTTATGGTCTTAGAGCATAGACAGCTCAGCTTTTTACTGAAAATCTTCAGCTTTGAGTGGAAGTAGAATAACTGGATGGACAAATGGGTTTATCAGCCTTGATCTTTTTATATGAGAATGACAATACAGCCAGACGAAAAGCACATGGGAAAAGCACATCAGTATTTGTTTATGCAAGTCCTGAATTTAACTAATGAAGCATAAAAAGACTCTAATGAAGTTGACTTCATCTTCATCTCCAATGCATCTGAGAAATGCTGATCTCATGACATATGCATATTGAAAACATGCACTAAATGTTAAATCAATATGCCCACATTGTTGTGCGGCTTGTGCGTAAGAAGGCACAACAAATGCAGCATATCTATAGAAAACATTCAGTTACATGCAAGTTAATTGTCATACATAAAATATTATGTAAAATCACCTTCACTTCTATGATTACAAATATTTTATCCAGACATCCATACATGACTAAAGACATTCTCTCTTTTTTCTTTTAATAAAAAAAAAAAAAATCCTGAAATTAAATTCACACACAGTAAAAAATTATTTGTAATTAAAACAAAGATTATTGGAGTGCATTTAACAAGCAATGTTCCATTTTTAACTCACTTAAATGGAACAACAACTGTGTTACTTGTAATTATTTGTAACAATTTACTTGTAGTGAAAAATTTTGTTCACACCAAGTTTTAGTCCACTATAACAAGAAGAATAACGAAGTGCTGTAAGCGGTAAAACTATCTGCACTACAAACCAGTGTGTTCATAATTAAGATAATTCATTCAAATAATATGGTATGACACACCAGTTTGCAATATCAAGAATAGCTATAAAAAAAAAAAGCTGGAAGCTGATGAGACCGGAAGTCAGACACATTAAATTTACGAATGACCTTTCCTGCTTTTGTGGGAAAAATAAGGTGGATAAAAAACACCAGCGATTCACAGCTACTTGCTAAGGAACTCACATACACATAAAGTAGCCTTGTTGAAAAGTTTAGGTGAGTAAGGACAAAACGCACAAGATAAAGTACTTCCAGTGCCCTGCAGTTAGTGAAATCAGTGCAAAAAAAGCTAAGTGTAAAGCAAAAATGTAATGTGTAATTGCAACATTCATTAAATTGTAGTGACCTGATACTTAGTAAGGTAGAGTGTTAAAGTTACTAATATCTCTGATACTCCGTAAATCTACAGAGTATCTAAATGATAGTCAAGTACAGTAATAAATTACATTGATTAAAATAATTTACACATCTGCACAAACCTTAATGATATTCATTAAATAGTAATTCACAGGACAAATTCATATGTTGATGAAGATGTAAACATTATAAAACCACCATTAATTTATAGTAGGGGTGTAACGGTACGTGTATTCATACCGGACCGTTTCGGTACAGGGCTTTTGGTACGGTGCACGTGTGTACCGAATGACCGAATGCAATATTTTGTGTGCTGAACATAGGTACATTTTCGTGTTTCCCAAAGAACATATTAAGTGGCGGAAGTCTCCGCGTTCAGTGCAGACGCGGTATTAAAAAAAGTGTAAACAAATTGTTAAAAAAAGTTGATAGTAATAAACAACCTGCAGTTTAATGTTTGCATTTCTTTCCCTTACTGTACCGAAAATGAACCGAACCGTGACTTTAAAACCGAGGTACGTACCGAACTGTGATTTTTGCGTACCGTTACACCCCTAATTTATAAAGTAAATTTTTTAATTGAAGTCTTATCAAGTCGAGCTTTAAAATATCTTTCTTTTTTTTCCTTTTTCAATGACACACAAGTTAAGTGAAAAGCCCAACAGTTTCTGTTTCAGTAACACGGTGGCATCATGTGCAAATCATAAGCAAATCTGCTTCCACTCATGATGCCATCATTGAAGGCACGGCGCATGTTTACATTGAAGGAGTCGAGAAATGTAAATTACCTCATCATTGCACCCAATTCTGATGACAGATTGCTTATAGAGTCCTGCGGTCATATGTATTAAAAAGAAAGACTACGTGTCAACGATCTAGAAGTGAGAGGAAATGCTGAGTGTGTGAAAAAATTATTCCACACTATACCAAGCCATTTGGCAGGAGATTGAGCCCAGAATTCACATCATTTCTTTTCAAATAAGAGTTTGAGAGCTTGTGCTAATAGGTGGTCATGCATTTTTACGATTTTAGTGATTAATGTGGCTTTCTAGACTAATTCGCTTTCAGATGTCATCATGCCAATCTCTGCATAGTGGTGGTGCGGCTCATTTCCACAGGTGTTTCCTGATTAGGCTTGACTGAACTTTGCTCTTGTGGCCCACTTAGAAACTTCAACTGATAACTGTGTTATTGTGAAACCAAAATCTGGTTCCCACGCTGCTCTTCACATGTGTCTAAACACATTTCAGGTGATCTGCTTATCAGCAATACTGCACAAAATGCTTTCTTTCATGAAGGAAAACTGCTCCTCTTCAGCATCAGAAAGAAAACATGGAAGGGTCAAAAAGGATTTTCTTGTGTATTAATGTGTTATTTATATTTAACATAATGTTCTGCAGGCGAGTGAGCAATTCAAGATAAAACTGTGGACATCAGAGTGAGAGGGACTTTTTCTGTGCAATCAATAATTGTGTGGGTGAGCGTGCTGTTTGAAGAAACAAAGCACACAATTCAGTTCCCTGTTCTCTATCTTAGATGACATACATCTGTCCAATCAGAATGAAGGATTATGCCATATATCAAATATTTTGCCAAATCATAAAAATAATCACCAAAATAACTGGAAATAACTAATTACACATAACTAAACTAACACAGACTGCTTCTTGTGTAAGCTACTTTTATAAAATTGTAGTAAAAGGAACATGATGTTTAAAACAACACCCATGTATTCATTAATAACATTAACAACACCTTTGCTAAATATTAGCTCATTAGCATAACTGCAGGTTGTTTACTTTAGCAACCTTCGCGCCTTAGCACACCAGGACTGTCACAGATGTGTGTTTATTGCATTTATAATCTAAATTTACTGAAATACCGACTGTGCTTGATTGTGCACCTCTAGTGTACTTCAAATCTTTAAAGTATTTTTATTTGATGGTACATTTAAACATAATATTTTTGGGCAACCATTTATGCTGCGGCACCCGGAGAACAGTTGGGGGTTCGATGCCTTGCTCAAGGACACCCAAGTCGTGGCATTGCCGGCCTGAGACTCGAACCCACAACCCTAGGGTTAAGAGTCAAACTCTCTAACCACTAGGCCAAGACTTCCCCACTAAATACATTTTTAAAATCACATGTAAAAATGTAAGTCAAAAAAGCACTCTAAAGTTCAGCTAGTTGCATTTAATATTAATTTAAACTATTTTATTTTAACTGCAATCAACATGCAATTAAGTGTCAAGAAAAAAATACATTTAGTTCACACTTAAATATATCCTTTTAAAGTAAATTATACCATAATAAGCATACTGTTTAAAAGTATGCTAAAGTGTATTTCTTTTTCACAAGGGGTAGTAATATTAGTATATATAGTATACTATATATAATAGTATATATGCCATATATATATGCCAAGTATCACAACAGGTGGCTGCACTCTTTAAAATGTGCTCTAATGTCAGCTGAAATAACAAAAAATCAAAAAGCCCTGCCTAAACCTGTTAGGCATCGACAGTCAGACAGGCTGAGCAACTGTTATCATCTGATAAATTATTCACCACAAACATGTCTGTTGTATCTGATGAACATGAGTTGCACGACAGCCAGGATCACTTTGAATGCTAAAGACATGACACAACTGACGCATTTTTTATATGTGTAAATCGCCGTTTTATTATATCAACAGATCAGGTTTACCCAGTGGGCTATTTCAGGTATTCTTTAAAAATATATGAATCTCTGAAATGTATGCTTCTCTTTCAGATATTTTTTGTCAGTTAAAATGATCTGCTTAGCTTATTGATGTTTTTTTTTTTTTTTACTCTCTGTGTGCTTTTCAGTTCAATAGAAAGATCAACCTCTCAGATTCAACCTAGTGTTACAATATAGAACACATTCTGCTATGTGTCTATTATGGTTAGCAATATTGTGTACTCATTAACTTCTATACAACAGTTCTATGTTTACTAGTTTCTAGATAGACTGTCAGTCTATATATTAGTAGTGGGATTTTTCAGTGACTCATTCTGCAAGTTACATTGTTATGCTAATATGTAGGTCAACCAGTGAATTAATGAGTGAGTCATAAATCACTCATTCAACCAATTCATTCAAAAAGACTCATAATCTCACTTTCTTTATCAATGAGTGACTGAATCATTTCCTCAAAAAATATAGAATTCTTCAGAATGAATCGTGTTGTAGCAGTTATGCTGTTAATTCTAAAAAAGTATTACCATATAACCAAGTTAGACCTATTATGAAGTTAATGACATCACAAACAGTAGTTTTTGAATATTAAGGGTCACTGCTCTCATTGAGTTTGATTGTGAATAATATTATCCAAAGTAATCAAGCAGTGACTGTCATGTAATCAATAAGGCCAAAGAACTTCATGAAGACATTTAAAATTAATCTGATATCATATACCAATTCAAAAATGTGACTTTTTCAGAACATGTATCCTCAGAGACGGAATTGTGAGTCATGAATCTTAGTAGAGTTCAGTATATTAAATCAGTATCACTCAAGCAAGATGTGTGTTATGGCCATATATCTGTACAACAAGTGCAACAAATACGTAAAAAGTACAGAAAAACCAAGAAAAAAAATCTGTGTTTGTAATTTCAGAGAATTTAGAGACACTATGTTGTGACTGTTCTTAATTAAAGAAGTACATTTTATTTCAAACATTTCCAGAATCGTTAAATACTTCTAACCTACTTTGCGGCAGTCTGTAATATCTTTTAATTCTCAGTGTTACACTTAGCCTTAGGTCAACAGTTTTACATTCTTGCTGACTTCATCGGTAATATATTTCTTCTATTTTATTCATTCTTCATATGTATAAACTCCCATTCATTTTCTATTCCATTACATCTGAACCCTGGCAATAATAAGTAGCAATCCATTTTACTCTTGATGAGATTTGAAATGCATCTCAATCTTGAACTGATCCCAAATGAACTCATATTTAAAATGATGACCATGAAGAATGAACATTTTGTAGCTCTGCTTAAACTATGCTTCTATGTAAAAAGGCTTCGTGAATTATAGGGATTTTCAAAATGACAATTTTCCTATACAAGTCAGAGTGTTGCCTGAAGAACTAGTTAGCTAATTAGTCTTAAGGAAAACCTTATATAATGAAGCTGGTTTTGGGACTGAGACAGAACTATACAGAGTGCATTGGAAAGGAACAAAACACACATGGTCTGGAGTTGCATTTTTAAAAACACAACACAGAGGAAAATTTACTACATAATGACCAAAGGCTACAAAAATTAAAAAGGAACAAACAAACAAAAGACAAAATTAAACTTTACTAATTGCAACCCATTGGAAATACGTGACTGACTAAAACCTGAAATATGTTGCTCAGGATACATTTCACAGCACTTTTTGAGATGAAACTGACACAAGACGATACTGATGACAGCACAGTGAAAACAAACCTGTGGACACAAAATGGTTGCAAAATGATATTGCGTTGCTTTAACACGCTTCAAGGCAGTTTCAAAGCAAACTGCCCAGTGTCTAGTGCTAAATAGCCTGATTCCTTTTCTCCAAAACGTGACTGTGGCAATGTTTATGAATGTTGTTTGTTGTAGAAATGAAATGACTGCTCAGTGGCACTAAAAGGTTAATGCAATATCGAAGTTGAAATTAATCTACCATATAGAGTAAACTCTACTCTAAACCTAACCGATGCCGTTAACAAAAGCAAATGTGAGATAAAAAATGCATGCTTTTAAAAGGCTTTAAACTCTTTAGTGGAGAGAAAACTTGTGTTCCACTGAACTAAGACTAAGTCAGAAAATCAACACATATGTTATCACATAGCACACAATAACTACTCTTTGTCATAAATTCCTGCAAGTTGCTGTAGGCCTCTGGATAGCCTCTCTGACCAGTTTCCCCTTGCCTCTCCAAATACCTTCGACTTGTCCCCCTGTATTCAAATATTTTATCCCTTAATACTTATCTTTGATCATCAAAATGACATATTTAAATGTTTTTTTTTCCTTGTGAAAATATTCTCATGCCTTAAAATAGCTTGAATGTAACTTAACACCATTGCCCCATTTACTATACACTGATCCATATGAATATGCAAATTATTCCCGCCTCCACTCAGTCACACCAGTCAGTGCCTCCTGATCCACTGAACTGTATGCAAAACAAAGGCATACACAGATAATGACTAATAAAACTATGTTTTTACTAGCAGGCAACTACAGTGAAAACTGTAACATTTGTTAAAGTTACTTGATGATGCTATGTCCTAAAATGCCTTTAAGACTGAAATACAGCCATTTGTGATTCTTAATTTGCGTGCAGACGCCGATGTGGGAGTGGTGGGTCTGACTACTTTTACACTGTAAATGCAAGTTAGCGGTTCATGGGTTTTTTGCTCTAATTTATTTTTGGCTTTGTGTTGGTATATTTTGCATTGCTAGTGATAAGAATCGATCCTTTGACGTGATTGGTTTTTGGTTTGTGATGTAGCAAACCGAGGGATGTTACAAACTGCAATTTTGGGTCAGCCTTTGGAAAACTAAAATTTTAAGGAGAAAATACTCAGCAATGGTGTTGATTAATGGATTGGCACATGGTTTGTCTAAAAGCATTGTGTATCACCACATAGACAAATAAACAACATTAAAAAAAAACTTGATTTTCATTATAGGGGAACCTTAATAACAGTCTTCACACAGTAAGTAAATACAGCTGGATAGAACAAAAACTGTATGACTTCATTTCATGCCGCATTAAAGGGGGGTAATTCTTTTCTATACACACTATCTTAGTTTACAAATAATGCACCAAAGTAAAAAGTGTTTTGAGGTCATAACATAGAATTGTGCAAGGATCCACATAAAAATAATTCTTTATTCATATAGATAATCTGCCCTTGTTATCATAATTTGTGTGACAAGGAACAAAAGTTGTTGGTGTATTATTGCCAGTAGTGTTCATTTCTCTGAAAACAGCAGTCAAATGGATGTATGTATGTATTCTGTAGGTACAGTACGTTTAGGTGCAAAGTCATATATTTCCAATAAGCCTGGGTTGTCAAATTGACTAAATGGTTACTAGTTGGCCATTGTGGCCTAATGCTTATTATGACAGAACACTTAAATAACAATGGCAATTAAATAAGGTACTGATGTATTTTGTATATTTAAAACGCTACTGATTACAGATTGCTCATGATTGCTTTGACATACCCTGACAGCTCGTACTGATAACATAATGACACACACATCTTCTTAATTGAGATGAGATGTGTTTTTTTGTCAAGTTCCAGTAGCTGCTCAGTGAGGCTTTTTCAGTATGACAGTGTTTATCATTTTCTTTAAGTAAAAGTTTACATTTAACTACCAAAACAGTAGTTTTTTAGATTTTTTTTTTTTTACTGTAATTTTACATTTATTAAATTTCATTGTTTGCTTAACCCTTTTTCGTGTAGTAAATCTTTTTTTTTGAGATATGATTTGAAGTGTCAAATCTGGTCATAGGAATTAATTTAATTTGCAAGTAGCTGGAAACGCAATCAAAGCAATACAATCAAGGGAATAAAATAGTGGCTAATTTACCCAATGTTACTCTTGGAAAAACAAATCTTCATTTCATTAACCTTTATGAAAACAACAGACTTGATGATTAACCTTTCTTTAAAGCAGCACATGAAAGGAAAAAAAGTGGTATTTATGTTAAGCAGAACTGACACAATTTGTCACGCCAGGAGTTGTACTCACTCAAAAATTGATAGCCTGAATGCAATGTAAGTCGCTTTGGATAAAAGCATCTGCTAAATGCATAAATTTAATTTAATTTAATTTAATTTTAATTTAATTTAGAAGACAGGAGGCAATTCCTCAACTTTGATATGAAATACTATGTGGTATCCTTCACCTGGACGAGCTGGCAGCGCTACACAGCTGTGAAATGAAGGTCTGACTGCATTATATGCATTCACAATGATTTGTGTACAAATCAATAATCAAAAGGATGGCAGCAGGACTCAACCCCCAGTTGCCCCCCAGTAGCAGTAGTATGTGTGTGTTTTTCTGTACTATATACTATACATATATTACAAATAATTTATAATATATTACAAATACCTATAATGTAATCCCATGACGGCGACGATTCTGAATTACAGAAACATTTTTTATATATATTTACAGAGTCACAACGATGTTCAATAAACAACAACAACAAAGAACACATTTTTAAGTTTGAAAAAAGTCATTAAAGACACATGTACAGTATATGAAACTTTTTCATCTAGAGTGAAGCATATTCTTCATATACAGAAGTCCACTGCAGAAAATGAAACATTTAGCTGGAGCTGATTGCACAGATGGCGAGGCAATGAAATTTAAAAGTTTACAGCCATAAATGAGTCAGGTGGATGTGTCTGCTGGCACATCTAGCAGATGATATACAGACCACCAGCACTTTCTTTGGGAACCAAACTACATTTACCTGCACAATGCTCTGGCACAAATATAATTAGCCCAGAGACCTTTCTAGAAGGACGGCAGGGAATTGTGCACCTGCTACTGCTTGACAAACTCGCTCTCTGCCCCGGGTGTTTGATTTTAAGGGCACTGTGGTCCTCTGCTAAACCCAAGCAGGCAGAAAATCAACTGCCAGCTGAAATTTATGATTTGAAACAAATACAAACACCTGCAAAAAGCCAGATTTGACCCAAGAGCCAAGAGCATTTTTTAGCGTATAAATGGCAACTTTGTTTTTCGAACACAAACTGCAATCATTTTCGTAATGTTCCCACTTTTGGCTTCTCTAAAAATAAAAAAATAACAGCGGCTTTGAGATCTTAAGAACCTAATCTTAACACTCAGATTTATACTGCCACGTTGAACGAAGCCAAAAGGTTAACATGTCAAATTGATTCCAATATGCTAGCTCCGATAATGCTGTTGGCTTCTTAATTCAGATCAATAATATGTAGCCCATTCCCAGAACAGTGCTGGGAGCTCTCCAAACATCTGAAGACCTTGACACAGGACTTGGGAACTGGCTGACACTGCATGCACCTCAACAACTTTGCCGAACCTTTATAAATTAAATAAATTATATAAAGTTGGATGCATGCAATGAAAGACTGCAACTGTGAGTTACGGTAACTACACAGCCCCACACACACAGAGAAGTGTTGTCTGCTTTCACATTTCTCGACTGATGTGAGGTCAATGCATCCTCTTAAGAGAGCATTCAAGGACTGTTTCCGTATGTTTAAAGTTAATGAGTAACCCCAGCGGCGTATATAAAGTAGACTTTGGAGCATAGCTCTGACAGTATTCCTTATACATACAAATGACAGATTGGTCATTTCGTTTATTTTTTTTCTAATGGTGCATTACGAAATGGGATATTTACTCTAAAGATCACTCAGTATGAAAGGAATAGTTCACCCTAAAAATGGAACTTTGCTGAAAATGTTCTCACCCTCAGGCCATCCAAGCAGATTTGTCTGTTTCTTTTATCAGAACAGATTTTGAATGAGAGAAAAAGAGTCCAAACAGCTGATTAAAACATCACAATAATTCACAAGTAACATGACTCCAGTCCATCCATTAATGTCTTGTGAAGCAAAAAGATGTGTGTTTGTAATAAACAAATCTATCATTAAGACATGTTTAACTTTAAAACTGTTGTTTCCAGCTACAGCATAAGTCCTGAATTCATTCTCCAATGAAAAAGTTGTCTGGTCTGATCAACATAGTAAACATTTATGATGATGTGAGAATTCAACAGGGGATGGACTTTTTCACTGGACCAAGCATTATTATGGATTATAGGCACAGTTTCGCCAAGAGCGACGGTTTAAAGGTAAACTGCCTTAATGATTCATGGATTACTTGTGGATTATTGTAATGTTTTTATCAGATGTTTGGACTCTCATTCTGATGGCACCCATTTACTCCAGAAGATCCATTGGTGAGGAAGTGATGTAAAATTTCTCAAAATCTGTTCCATTGAACAAACTCATCTACATCTTGGATGGCCTTAGTGGGGAGTAAATGTTCAGCAAATTGACATTTTTGCGTGAACTATCCCTTTAAGTGGATACACTTTCTTTGGTTATATCTTTAGTGAGTGTTTATCTTGAAAAGACTAAAAAAAAAACACTTAAATCAGAAACTCACACTTGAATATTTCAGATAGTTATATGGCAAATAGAATGTAACATGGATATTAATTCAGCTTATTCTTGTAGAGAGACATCACTGATTTTATTTTTAATCAAAACAAAACACTGTTTGTACCTAAAAGCAGGTTTTAGGCTTCACATATTTCTGTCATTTATTTTTATATTTATAGCTCAATCTAGCTGGTTAAAACATCTTTAAATCCCTCAATTAAAATCAGTTGTTGTTATTGTTGTTTTTGGTTTAGTTTTTCACAAAGAAAATAGCTGCCACTTGAATTTTACCTTCAAGAATGCAAATGGCACAAGTGACAAAAATACACATTGTGGGTGGAAAGAGCTTGAGCAGGATGAGGTTTTAATTCACAGGAATTTTGGTCTTTTTTTAGATCATTTTTTTAGATCATTGATCCTTTTGATTACAGGGAGAAAATGACTCTAATCTGTGGCATATTAAGGAATTAAAAATGTTCTTTTTAACGAGGCATGCTGATTTGGTTATTTTTCAACAAAAATAATTTGACAGAAGAATAAAAGAGCCTGTCAATAATAGCCACACATGGCTGATCATTTCTATTACACCCCCTGAATGTCTAAAACAACTCATTCCATAAAAATAAACTGCATCAGTTCTGTCAAGACCAGTTCCATCATAACTTTAAAATAAATGCACAACCGACCAAACATCAAGAGTTCTTACAACAACACTAACCAATCACTTTCTTTTCTCAGCATGCCAACTGTTACTCTTCTCCCCAAGTGGCCCACTATGCATATGCAGGCGTCATATTTTCCCTGTATGAGAAACATTACAAAGGGAACAACAGCCAAAGGATGCATATGCCATCTGTGACCATGCATGCAGCCCGACCTAATGACCCCTCTATTGTTCAGGTCCAGAGATCTCAGCTCAACTGTCTGTTACATAGGCAGACAGATATTTCACATTCCATTATCACTGAAATCAAGTTCGGCAGTCTTATGACATCAGTGTCAAACACATCGATCACGCACTATTCTCCAATATGAAACCATTATGTTGAGCTATAGAACTTAAGTGATTCTTCAACATTTGTGTCCACTTGGTGCAAAATCTTTTTAAAAATAACATTTTCAGTTAATCTGACATTAATACATACGATTAGTATTTTCAAAACTGATGATGTTAAGTAAAATATTTTGTAGAACAATAAAGTTTTTCCATAAAGCTTTATATTTGGTTATGATGGTGTTAATGCAAATAGACAGGGGAGGGGTTACATCCATAAATAAATAAATAAAAAATGTATCATTCAAGAAATCAATAAAGAAATTCTCATTACCAACCTGGTTATTTTCTGATTTAAATTTTGAAATAAATTTCAAATTGACTGCATTGACTGCTAGCATGTTCCAGGCTTATTCAACTTTCTTTTCCTAAAACGGGTCAAAAAATGACAATAACACATAACATAAAAACTCCAGCCCACACAATTCAATACACCAAAATTCCCTTGAAATCTGATCAAGGCCAAGACCATTTATTTATACCAGGAAAGCAGCCTAACCATACACGTTTTGACAGTTGCATTATCAATAGTGAAAGTGCCTCTAATTGAAGAATCACCATAATATCAGAATACTGAAGAGTTGAATATGAAGCTGCTGTGTCATATTCAAAGCCCATCAGGTGCTAATACGTTTTTCTTACCTTGTGTGACCGCTTTCAACACGTGGACGTGCATGCAGAAAAACGCCCACCAACTCCAAGTGCACAATGCAAACTTTCTCTTTCCGTTCCCGCTGACATTCCTCACGGAGACGCGTGTAAAAATCTTGGAAGAAGTGCTTTTAGGACCACACATGATGGCATTCTCGTCCACACACGGGAGAAGTGCTGCTGAGTAAGCGCGCGCCGTGGCTTTACGGGAAGCGTCGCCTCCTGAGTAAACACGGTCCTCCTCCACTGCCGTGTTGTGTCTCCCAGCTCTGTGTGCTTTAGGCAGACCTGTGAACTGTCTCTCTGTGGGATCAGATCCACTGGCGTCCATTCCGCGATCGCGTGCGACCCGTTCCGCAAGTTTAACTCTTATGAACGAGAAGTGACAGTTAGAATACGATGCATTCCGTCCAGTCGAAAGTTCCCGGTGAGCTCGGCGAATAATGTGCTTTTCATTAACAGTTGAATGCAGCTACAGCGCGTGATGCCCGTGAAAGCGCGCGATCACTGCACACACGTCATTATGGGCTTATAAATATACTGAGTCTGGTAATTCAATTTATGCATTCCACTGATGACACCACACTGATTCACTTTACAGGGTCCAGTCAGCCTTTTTTAATAGATAGCTACCCACTTTAAAAGAACACGCATTTAATAACTCCCCAAAGTGCGTGTATAGTCGCAAGATCCGCTCTTACTTTGCAGATCCAGTTGCATGCAGTGCTGCTCCTGCTGTTATTGCAATGTTGCAAACCATAACTGTCTATCTAACTATTGATAACAATCCAGACGGTCGCATGCAGCCGCGTAAAGCAAGTCAAAAACACCCACAAACTGTATGCGTATTAAAATGACCTCTCTTAAATTCACCGGCAGTGCCTGATGAAACGACGCAGTGAATAGGATTATAAAAGTGAATCTCTAGATAGATATCGCAAGGTATCCCAGGTGCTCCGGCGTACTTTTGAGCAGCTAATGCAACAAGCGTTTGTTAGTGGTGCACGTGCGATCAGAGCTCAAGCTCACAGCGAACTAAGCGAGTGAAATGTAGACTAGTGTACAGCCAGGTCTAAGCGCACTTACAGCAACTTCCATTGAGAACCGCAGTCTCTCTCTCTCTCTCTCTCTCTCTCTCTCTCTCTCTCTCTCTCTCTCTCTCTCTCTCTCTCTCTCACTCACTCACTCACTCACTCACTCACTCACCTCCGCCCGCTCAAGACTCATTGGCTGCTGCTGCCGTAGGCAATATTTTATACAGTCCTTCAGAGAGCTTCAAGTATTGCAGAATTAAAAGGAGTGTTTGGTGGGTCTTAATCGCCCTTAATATAGCCCTAAAATGTTGTGGGTTAGGGGTGTTACTACACATTTAATTAGACTATAAATAGCCTACAATATGAATAGTTGTTTTAAACAACTTTTCTGTAGGCATTTCGGACCTGCTGCCAGACGTTTGCAAAAAACAATAGGCTAAAATAAATCGCGTTCGCCAACTTCGCCTTAATAACCACAGCAACAGGTTTAGGTTCACTTGTAGCCTATTTATAAAGAAGTGAAAACTAAAAACAACTTGTAGAAAGTCGTAGCCTATATGGCCACGTTATGGCTGACAAGAAATTGAGCCTCAAGAATCATGTTTAGAAATCCGTTAACCACCTGTTTGTCATTGCAAATAAAAAATAGGCTGACTTACAAAAAAATACTTGACGAATTAGGAAACAAAAAATAACTACAAATAAAGTAGACTATAGGCCTATAGCTATAAATTGAATTGACATAGTTTACACAAACAAAACCATTTTTATTTCAGGGCCAGAAATCAATCACTTTAGCTGTTTTCTTTTTTGCCTTCACAAAATGAAATTAAAATATTATGAATGCTTGCTGTCTTACGTAGCCTAAAGATCTTAAATTAATTTATTATTGTTTTAAAAAAACCTTCTGACTTCAGTAGACACAATGGTACATTTTTAAGGACTTAATTGCAAATTGTTGCTTAAAGTGGGTGTGATTCTTTAGAGCAGGGGTAACCAGGGTGTTACATATTATTTCTTACTATTACATCCAACTACAAAACACCTGCAATGCTTACAAGACGTTTAGACGGTGGGCCGAGGGTCCGTATCTGCTTTACTTTTCGAAATGAATGATCCCTATGGAGGGAGAACCTGGATTTGTAAAGTTGGGACGGTTGTTTTATTCTCAACGATATGAAATGTGTTGCCACTCCCATTTGTTGCACATTTTCCCCGAAATCATAATGCACGATCCGTAAATATGCAGGCAAACGCTGTTGCCTACTATATTAGTTGAGCCAATAGCGCGGCAAGATACTGACATGGGATTATTACTATCCAATCAGATGTAGTTTATTTAGAACAGCTGTTACACGAATGATTTAGCTATCGGACACGAGCACCAGCAGCGCATTGATCGTCAAGGACATTCTTTGTGTGATTGTAAGTATTCATTTAATTAGAATATATTTATATAAAATGTTTGTTTTGTACACTGTGTTGTTCAAACGTATGTAAGCGTCTCGTTGGTGTCGTTTTAAGTAGGGTAACGTTTCAGCTGGCGAACTAGCAGTAGCCAGAGCCGTTTAGAATCTCGTATTTAACGGCTCTGGCAGTAAATAGCATCATGCGATTACATATTTGATTTGGTGTAAACATTACATTCTAACGGTGACACTTCGTCCAACTCGCATAGACTACAGCTCCACTGTATGTTGGTGGATAATTACCTTAGACTCAAGGCGAACATGAACCTGTTGATGTTTAAGACATATATTTAATTACCAGTTAAATCTGACATAACGTTATAGAGTCAGTATCCTAATATTCTAATCAATATTCAAACCGGAGAGCTAAGAACTCTAACGTTGGTTAGAACTGTATGTATTGGAAATAAGATTATCACTATCAAATAACATAAACTGCATGTAAAACAAACAAGATTATAAGTATAACTATCAAAAAACATAGACTATCAAACAAAGTAGAGTTATAATGTACGTAAACCTGTCATACAAATTTACTTCAGCAAGAGTAGCAAACACGCAGCTCCCCACATGTGTACATGCATACACGCATGTGCCCTAGTCATCTTCAAGTGACTTATTGTCAAAGTTTAAACACTGACAGAGGTTTGTACATGGCAGCTCATGCAGTTTACATGTGCATCTACCTTTAACACAATTCGTTTTTTTACATGAGCAGTGCACAAGTTCCAGTATGACAGATTGTCCACATATACAAGGTAGGTTGTGGATGCCTTCAGGAATTTCAAGAAGGGATGAGACTTGTGAAGGCTTGACTTTAGTGAGTGTGCCATATAAGCTGTAATGTTCACTCCCTCTGTTTCTTCCACAGATTTTTTTTAAAAGCAAATTCAACTTTGACAGTCGAAGTACTTTGTGTTGTTTTAACAGCCTATCCTCAATGATTGTTTTGCAGAAGTGCTTCTATCCATTTTCATATATGTTTGTTTCTGTTCTCTCAATTTTGTGTGTGGTCAGATACCGGGTATAATCTCGATAGCAAGTGAAGTGATACCGTGCTTCACTAGCCACCAAGTCCCTGTCTTGGATATGGAGAAGGAGAGACTCGTCCCTTTTCCCTTCAGCGGCGAGTAGCAATTTCCCGGCATGGAGTGTTTCATACTGTGCTTGATTTTCTTTTACCCTTTTCCTGCAGTGTGACTGAACCTTGTACTTCTCATGTTTGCATATAATGCATTGTACTGGAAGCAGCTGTGGGGCCCGCTTGGATGTGTAGGAATCACGGGCATAAGATCTCAGAGCCCTTGTTTTAACTGGAGTTGCTTCACCATCCTCTGTCTCTACCACTAAAAGTGCAAAACAATAGATTTAGGTTCTGCACCCTTCCCCACATCACTGATTAAACAAAAATGGTGTGTAAGTTTCAGCAGGGTATATTGGTTCCACCTGTTCCCTTAACACGGTAATAAACCTGTTTCACAGCTTTCAGGTGTCCGTCCTTGATGTTAATGAGGCCATAATAGGAAGGGTTCATTTTTGGAGGGTGTTTTTATTATATTAGTTAATTCATTGTGTAGCTATATTAAGTTAACTCAAATCTAAACTCCCTGAAGTCATATCTTTCTTTTTTCTATCTATCCTTCTTTCTAGATTTCTTTCTAACCTTTTCTTTATTTTTATTTTTTTCTTATCCATTTATTTTTTTCTTTTTACCTGTCTATTGAACTTTATTGCCTTAACTTTCGGGCTAGGATTTAAGCCAACTTAAAAGTTTGCCAAAACATTTCATGTAGTTTTTTGTACTAATATTATGTTGTTACTGCAACTACACTGCACATATCTGTATGTGTTGTTCATACTGTATATCTGTTCTGCTCTTATATTTAATTTATATTACTGTAAATACTACTTTCTTAACTGTATATTACTGTCCATTCTGCACTGTACAGGTCAAAAGTTTAGAAAACATTACGATTTTTAATGTTTTTGAAAGAAGTCTCTTCTACTCAAGCCTGAATAAATGAGTAGAAAAAAAAAATATATATTTCTACTCCTTTATTCAGGCTGTCTAATATATTTGATGAATAAAAGACTAAAAAGAAAAAAAAAATAATAATATAAATCTTATTTACTAACACTTTTTATCAATTTAATATATCCTTGCTGAATAAAAGTATTGATTTAATTTAAAGAAAAAAAATTACTGTCCAGTAGTGTATATTGTTGTTACAAAATATTTGTATTTTTAAAACATAGCTGCTGCTGCTTTTTTTTTTCTGTTTTACTTTTTATTCATCAAAGTATCCTAAAAAAGTATCACATGTTCTGAAAAAATATTAAGCAGCAGAACTGTTTCCAACTTTGATAATGAATCATCATTAGAATGGTTTCTAAAGGATTGTGTGATAATGATCCTAAAAATTCAGCTTTGCATCACAAAAATAAATGATAATTTAAAGTAAAATAAATTGAAGATCAATTATTTTAATTGTAATAATATAATCACAATATTACATTTTCCCCCCTGTATTTTAGATAAAATAAATGCAGGCTTGATCAGCGGAAGAAACTCATAAAAAATAAAAAACCCATTAAAAATAGTACTGTTTCCAAACTTTTGACCTGTACTGTATGTCCAATACTGCACTGTCGGTCTATACAATATAATACCAACCTTCCTTTGCAGTTTCTTTAACTGATACTGCCTTCTCTCTTCTCCTTTGTGCTCGTTTTATCTTCGTAATATTTGTCAAATGACTGTAGCACTCCCTGTGGTAGCCAGTGTTAGCTGGTTTGACTAACTGGTTTGTAGGTTCCTGGCTTTGTAACTTGTATGCCTGTACTGCCTCTTCTGCAATGATACCTTCTATGCTCTCAAGGTCTTTCCACAGAAACACTGATTTAATAAATTTCTCCCAACTTATGTCTGTGAAGGGAATGGTGGGTCCACCACTTCTCTCAAATATATGCATACAGCACTTCATGTTTTTTATTTCATCCAAGTAAACATGGGCAGGAAAAAAAAGTATTGTCCGTCTCATTTTTTCATGACGCTGTTTCCAAGCAATACCATTATGTCAAATGTGTTAAATCAGAAGGGTGTATTTATTAAAGATTGCAAAGAAATGACAGGATATCGTATAATGTAACCTCTACATTATAATTTTGTGTCAAACTGAATATGTAGCAAAATTAGGTAAAATAGTTCTTATCTTAAATAGTACAATCTTAAATCCTGGGCGCGAAGCGCGCCAGTGCGTTCACAAACGCATCACCGACACTTTCCACGCACGCTATTGGTTGAAGGCAACAAATACGTCATGCAGGTCGGACCCCGCACGTAGCTGCTTGCTCTATTCGCCGGTAAAATAACCTGGATAAAATTACCGATATTATAGTAATGTGCAAAGTGTTTGAGTGGCAACAATTTTTATTTGCTTTGTTGAAAAGCGTAGCGGTTACATATAAAAAACTGGGTTATCCCTCGCCACAGATCGTTTGAAAACACGAAATCTCCCCTCGGCCCACCGTCTAGTTGTTGCTACAGGCTGGTTGAGGGCATGGATACGGGACAGTCCGTCAGCAGTAGTGGGCGGGGCTTGAGTAGTATAACGTCATACTGTTCAGAAAATCAAGACGGCTTGAAAATTGAGAATGTTTGTGTTTTTGTGTTTGTTTGTTTTTTTTTCATTTTTTTTTCAATGGGGGGTTGTTATTTTCACACACTGCTAAGACACATTTAGGCTATATCCAAGCATTATGTAAAAGTGTCCTCTTTAAACTTGATATTGCTCAGTAAGTTACAATACAGTTAAATGAAAGATCCTATGTGATAATTTGCAGTGTCGTTACAACTTACTTTTCTCATTCCAAGTTTTTGTTGTTCTTGTCCTCTATCATAAGAGCAAGTCATCTCACACACTTCCTGGTTGTTTATGTTAATTAACACAACTCAGGCTATGTAAATATGTGTGAATCAGCTTTCTGTTCTACAGAGATAAATAGCTTGGCTTAGCCTTGATGTCAATTGACCCGAAAGGTCACAAAGTTGCATGTCTTTCCAACAAAATGATTCCATTAAATAGTTTGAGCTCTTCGAGTTTAAAAGTCCCACTTTATGAACCGTAAGATATTCTGGGGATTTTATCAAACTTCTAATCCTTCAAGTTTTAAACTTTGGCATCACACACTTGTGTTCTCTTAAAAATAAAAGCTCTTTGTTGGCATCTTTGGTTCCATCAAGAACCTTTACCAACCATTTACCAAACTTTCCATTGGACAAAGGTTCTCTATAGCGGATAAAGGCTCTTTAGATTATTAAAATGTTCTTCACATTTTGAAAACCTAAAATGGTCATTCTACGGCACAACTGAGAAAAATAAATAAATAAATAGTATATATAGATAAATATAAATAAAATATAAATATAAATAAACACACACACACACACACATATATACATATATATATATATATATATATATAGTATATACATACATATATACATACTGTACATACATACATATATATATATATATATGTGTGTGTGTGTGTGTGTGTGTGTGTGTGTATTTATTTATTTTTCTCAGTATATATATATATATATATATATATATATATATATATATATATATATATATATATATATATATATATATATATATATGGAAATTTAATTTTTGAGAGTATGGACAACTAATAAAAAAAAATCAAGATGATGTGTTTGGACATTTACATAAAAAAAAAAACATATCTACTTGCTGAAAAGCACCTTAGCATCTATTTTAGAGAATAGCTACATGCAATGTTCAGAGTGGTGCTGAATATCAAAATGCTAACATAGTCACCAAACCCTTTAGCTCTAGAAACCCAAACCTTTAGCTTGAAGCTTTGTAATTAAGACTTTAAATGCCATATATAATCCACCTGAACGTCTCAATGAGTCCAGACGCTACCTGGGGTCTCTAATTGCTCAGGCCAGTGTAATAATTCATTCTGCGACTGATATTTACCGTATGAGAGAAAGAAACAAAAGGAGAAACAAATAGCTTAGAAAATGCCTTTTTCATCACAACAGGAGACAGTTTGTTTCATGAATGCAGATTATGTTCTAATAATGCAATACAAATAATCAGTGCCAACTCCGTCATACCAAAGAAGCAGTCCTTTCATGTCTTCGATGTTACAAATTTTTTATATCAATGTGTTCTTGTAAATTAAGCTCTTTTTATAATTGTCAAAGCCGAGAGGATGTTTGATATAAGGCTGTTGACTCACACAATGTCTGGGTTATTTATCACCTCACCACCGTGATCCATGTGATTCATCAGCTTGAGAGATTTTTCATAATCAGAGAGGCCCGTGATGGTTTTTAGACAGCCGACATGATTATTGCGTGTTAGTCGCTGCACCCGACTGAATGTGCATGTTGTTTTCGTGTTTTTGATGAGTGATGATGCATATGGCGAGTCGTTCGGCGTAAAAGCCTCTGCATCTGTTTATTTCAGAGCACTGTCTGCATGGCAAACAGTGTTGAGACAAAGCCAGCAACAGCAGGGCCTGTTTATTTCATGCCTTTCAGATCCAGGTCTTGTTTCCTCTCAATAAATAGTTAGTGTAAACTGTTTGTCTGAGAAAGGACCATCTCATATGCTGAAAATGGGTCACTTCTGTGCTTTGTGTGGCCTCAAGATCACTCAAATCCCACGTTTCCTCAAGCCTGTCACAGCCCATCCCCTGCTGGCCACGTTCATGGTTATATCTCAATGAGCAGGGCTTTGACTCGGAGCAAACTGGGCTAACTTTCTTTACTGGCATCCAATAAATCATTTCTTCCTCTTATCTAAGGCAGAACCACAAGGACAGTGCAATCAGACGAAAAGGAGACATCAACCCTGTAGTGCAAGTGTGGCCATGGGGCTTGTTGTTGCCATGCTGGGAGGTCGAGGTGCTGGATATCAGAGAGATGAGATAATGGCCTAGCTTAAGTCACGCTCCTTCTGTGAAGTACCACAGCCCCCTGTTAGATACAGATCAATGCCCCTACCAAATATCTTTGCAAATGTATCTTCTTCTTTTGGGGGGAGGGCGGGGGTAATAAATTACTTATCGTCATGGCAATAAATGTTCTCCTCTGCTGGAAGAAAGATAGGCTCTCTGGATAGATTCCAGAGCATATTTATCTATTTCTGTTTAAGTGACGTTTCTGATTGGTTCTTCAAGAGCCTTAGGGTTCAATGGAGAGTTCACAAAAAAATTGTTCACTTCATTTACTTACTTCTTCTGTAGAACATCAAAGGAGATGTTTTGACGAATGTTCATGCTGCCTTTTTCTATGCAATGAAAGTGAATGGTGATCATAAGACGTAATTTAGTTTGTCAATATGTATAATCTGTTATGCATTAAAGTCTTTTAAATCAGCTTATATCGGATTAGTCCTATTGGCAAACTAAATTATGTTTTATGGTAGTTTTTTTTTCACCAATCACTATAATTGCATGGATAAATGCAGCATGAACTAACTTATATGTTTGGAAACACATGTGTGTGTGTGTGTGTGTGTGTGTGTGTGTGTGTGTGTGTGTGTGTGTGTGTGTTTGTGTGTGTGGATACATGTATGTATATAAATTAATATAAATATAAAATATAAATATTGAGAAAACTGCCTTTGAAGTTGTCCAAAAAAAGTTCTTAGCAATGCATATTACTAATAAAAAGTTAGGTTTTGATATATTTATGGTAGGAAATTTACAAAATATCTTCATGGTACATGATCTTTACTTAATATCCTAATGATTTTTGGCATAAAAGTAAAATCAATAATTTTGACCTATACAATGTTTTTTGGGGCTACAAATATACCCCAGTGACATAAGACTGGATTTGTATATATAAACACACACACACACACGCACACACATAATAATGTTGTTCCAAATCCATATGACTGCATAAGAAATAAGATCTTACAGGCTTTTAACAACATGAGGCACAATAAATTATGACAGTTTGGTCATTTTTTTAGGTGAGCTATCCCTTTAAGAGGAAAATGATGTGCATTGCACTGCCTTGAGCTTAAAGGATTTGTGTATATTTTCTTATTTTGTCCCACTATCTTCATGCAAGAATGATGTCCTATGAGAGCAATCTTTCAGGCAACCAAAAATTGCAATGCTTTGTTGTATCAGGTTTGTTTGAAGCACACTAAGAACTCTAAACAAGTCTTGCATTCGTCTGTTGCTTTGATAAGCAGCCTCTATTACTCATTACAAGGCCTGACTGACTGACTGTCTCCTTGCCAACACTCAGTTTGGCTCATAACAGACCCGGCAGATGTAGAAAATCCTTCATCCTGCAAGAGAGGAAGACACTGCTGCGAGCTACAGCACCAGCACTAGCATCTGGATGGTAGTGCAAACCTCTGCATAGCGTGGCTAACACACATTGGTTACTGAATAATTACTTTATGCAAATGTGTGTGGGTGCATCTGACAACTTATATGAATGACCTTGAATAACTGAGGTGGTTAATACTGTCTGACTGAGCCTAGATGGCAGTGAGCATAAAGTGAAGTTAAAACAGGTGGGTGCTATTTGGTGTGTTATCACCAAGTTGTAGTGTACTGCACAGCATGTACTGTATGTGTGGAGATGAATGAATACAGCAGACTGTTCTGCGCTAACATACTCAAAAAAAGCTTGCACTGATGGTGAACCAGATGCAGATACTAAGTTTTTAAGCGCTTAACAAGATTAAATACAGACCAGACAGATACTTAAAGTGAAAACTACTATCCATGAGACTTAATAGTCTACTTTTAAGCAGAAAAGTAATATGGAGATACTTTATATGCAACGTCTGCTATCAAATGTGATCTTCACATGAACCTTGGTGCCCTATAGCTAACCTGTGAGAGTGCCCTAAGAGCCATTACAAACTAAAACTGAAGCACAGCACCACACTGCCCCCTGTGGCACAGTGAAGGAACTGTCTGTCCATTCATCTGTATAGAGACCCATGCGGAGAACACAATGTTCTCTGATAGAGGTTTCTTATTTCTTAAACTAAAGCCACTTTTTATATCTCTGGGGTATTTATGTCCCTGCGGCATTCAGTTTTTTAAATGAATAAGTTTGAATTTTTTTCTCTATTTCCTTTTTTTTTTTTTATGAAGGCAACATTCAAACATTTTGCTTTCATTATTAATTTTTCTTCTTTTCAAATGCTATTTATTGATTTAGTTTTTTCTATCAGTCATACAATATGAAAATGCATCATAACAACACTGTTACCTTTAAACTATGATTATTTATACAGAGAATGAAAGAAACCATTTAATAATCATTAATTTAAACAACATTTATTGTGCCAACCTTTTTTATGAACCTTTCAAGAATAACTTTATAACACACACAATAAAAATAAATACATGAAATATGGCTTTTCTTGTCCTTTGTCATCTCGTACACTGACACTTTTGTCTTAAACAATTAAAAATATATATTTAAGTAAATAAAACAAAGATTGTTCTAGGAAGAAAAAACATATAATTTCAGTTTTACTTCAAAAAGTCATGTTTAATTCACTGTGTTACTTGCTGTTTGTAGATATGTACTTGCACTTTCTGAGTAAGGGGTTTCTATGCTTTTCCCCTTGTTTTATTATTATTATTATTATTATTTATTTTTTTTTTTTCACTTGAAATACTAGCTTATTCCAAACATGTCAAATGTAATTTCTACCTCAAAATGCTATTAAACACAATACATAAAGCAGGATGTGATGGAAATGTCACTTTGGTGGAGATGTTTACAATGTTTCATAAGGACAAAATTCTCCCAGAGGGCCAAAAGTGTCCATAGTTGAAGAAATACTCAAACATGTAGTGTTTTGCATAAAGTTGAAGTCTATTAGTGTTTACTGATTGCATGGCTTTTCCTTTTATCTGCTGGTCCCTTATGAAAACATTCAAAAAAAAGTGTACATTCAAATTCGACTTTATTCATCAAAGGCTCCAGGGGACACCTCTGAACACATTTTCAGCTACGAATAAGTGAACAAGTGCTGAAAAAAAAAAAAAAATCTTATTGGTTTGCTCGGCTGTGGAGTGTTGTTATGCCTCACCGCCCTAACAGAGGGCACACAGGATGACTCGCTATGATAAAATGAATCCACCCATTCCAATGCATGCACAATCTCTCTGTATGATTAGACATGAACTGCTGCTTCAACAAATGCCATGAACCAATCACAGGGGGCAACAGGCTGGCAGCCCACTTTATAGTTGCAGCAAGCATGTAAGCATTTGATGAGTGCCAGTCAGAGTGACCTGAATGTTGCCGTGGGGACGCACAGAAGTCACCCTGATAGTTTCATTTATCTCTGATAAAATTCATCAGCTCCACATTTCAGTATGCTGTCCTGGGGTTTAAGAGTTATCAGGGAAGGCACTTGAAAATGTAATTAATTCAGCAAAGAATGCCCCCAAATAACACTTGACCTAAAATTGCCACATGAAATATGTGTCCCCTGCTGTAACTTCACCATGCCTGTCATTAATGTGCTATTGTGGATGAGTTCAGACCTTCAAACATGAAATGCATGAACAATGATTCAGACACGCTGTTCTGTTTCTTCCACTACAGAAAACAGACGGCAAACTAGTTGTAATGTGAAAATATGTTCTTGATGATTAAAATTCATGTGGTGAAATCAGGGGATAAAGATATGTTTAATCCTGGGGTTAAAACTGCGGTAGGTAACTTTTGACGCTCTAGCGGTTAATAAACAGAACTGCTTGCGTCTTGCGGATTACTTCTTCACTTAGCCGGAACTACTTCTCTCTGTTTATGTCTATGAAGAATCACAAAGATACTGGGTTACTCCGCCGCGGTACCCCCGAAGCAACCTAAAATAGTCCGAATATAAACACTTATTATAGGTGCACCCTAGTGATTCAGGACAAGCTAAAAACACGGTTTGGAAAACGGATTCATGGTGTACTCACTTATTATATACATTTTCCTACATTTTGAACACAAACAAAGTTAAGGCCCGCAGCTCTGATTGGTTGTTTTCTTACCGGAACGATGGATTTCTGCAAATGGCAATAGGACCACTGGGAGGAGCCAGAGGAGCTTGATTTTTTTCACAGATTATCTGTCTCATATTCTACTGTCAGGACATAATGACAGGTTTAACAAATATGTAAAAAATATATTCTTTAAGCAATATTCTCAGCCCTGGGTTATGATGTCCTGCTCCAATATGGTGCTAAGGTGCCAAAGACATTGTGTAATTGTGAAACATTACGGTACCATACTAAAATGTTATTGCTGGTTGTTTAGCAGACAATCAATCATAACCTAAAAATGCTGTCTTCATTTAAATATTAATACACATTGATTATAATCATAGGTATAAAAACATCACATGCTGTTTTTAGTTTCAGTGGCTTAGAGACACAGTTAAAAATGTCAGAAGGGATGGCGAATACATTACCTTGGAGGATGAAGAATATTACTTTATTCGCACATTAACATTCTACAGATGGACAGGTTGCATGCTGTATTTGTCCAGGGAGGTCTGGAAAATGCCACCCTTGTGGAAAAGAAGTCATTTTAAAAAGAGTAGACTAGTTATTTTGGAAATAATATACTTAAGTGTGAAATGAGTTTAATGCTGGTTGACACTTAATTGCATGTTAAGAGTAGTGCACCCCAAAATGAAAATGTGCTGAAATTTGTGTCACCCTCAGGCTTTTCAAGATGTAGGTGAGTTTATTTCTTCATCGGAACAGATTTGGAGAATTTAGCATTACACTTACTCACCAATGGATCCTCTGAAGTGAATGGGTGCCGTCAGAATGAGAGTTCAAACAGCTGATAAAAACATCACAATAATTCACAAGTAACCCACATGACTTCAGTGCATCACTTAACGTCTTACTGTATGAAGTGAAAGGCTACATGTTTGTAAAAAACACATCAATAACACCAATAAGACAGGTTTCACTTGAAACCATTGGAGGAAAATATGCACAGACCAGGCACTGTTTATCAGTGAAACAGTCCCAAACTATTCTAAACAAATATGTTGGTGGATTTTGATGTGAGAGAACAACAGGACATGGAGTTTTACACTGGAAGATAGGTTATTATGGAGTAGGAGAAGTGATTTAAAGTTAAAATGCCTTAATCATGAATTTGTTTCTTACAAACGTAATTTTTTCATTCATATTATATTATCTGCAAGTACCACTTTTAAAAAGATATATTTTCTAACATCTAAAAGAAGAAGCAACATGCTATCTGTACTAAAGGTACTGTAATGATCTGATGATTCTTTGTGACTGGGTCGTTTTAATGAATTGTTGCTGTTAATACAGGTCTTAAGGGGATGGTCGTTTACTAGTACTGATCATCAGGAATCAAATGTGTGTGTTCATATCATATAAATGTTAGAGGCTAAGACACCCAAGAGAAGAAGAAACTATTCTTAGGTCATCCTATACCCAAAATCAGAAGCTAAATCAGTTTACAAAATATTAAGCTGAAACATTTTGAAAAGACCATCAAAGATATAAATTCCCGAATAAAACATTGTATAAATATTCCTGATGGTTCCATGATTCCTGAAGGATTATGTTCCTTGGCCCATGAGAGACAAGGCACCACACAAGGATATAATTATATCATAACATATTCACTTTGATTCAAAATAAATATGTTTATATGGGGAAAACACGCTTGATTTCAACCCAAATTGGAAAATGATGCATTATTGGCTGCACAAATAATTTCTCATGCCAGGAAAAATGTCCTTTGTGGGATCTGTTTTCCCTGCTGTAATTACAGTGCACACTCCTACTTGGCTAGACTAAAAAAGAAAAAAGTGAGATGACAGACCATCGGTGAACTCTTTCTAAAGCAGGGTGAAGATAGCTTTTAAAATAAGGGGAAATAAATGCAGAGAACCCCTGTAGTGTTCAGCGCATGGTATGGCTGATGGCTTTGTCACGGCACAGATTCCCTTTCCTGAGGTGAAATTAAAGGTTGAGTCAGAGTGTCATTGATCAGTGCTTTCTGTGGCAACCACATCATTTTGCATAAGGTTGGAAGCATATCCTGCTCTCTTCACTGATAATAGTTTATTTGAAACACGCCACTTCATTCACAAGTGTTTACTTTGCAGAGTGAAAGATATAGTTCCCCGAAAAATGAAAATGTAGTCTTCATATACTTACCCTTGTGTCATTACAAACCTCTTACAGTATATTCTTTTATGGAAAACAAGGTATTTTCTATATAAGGGAAGCGTACAGTGACCAGGGATTGTCCAAACGGACAATAAAGTGGACTATATTACATTTTCCGAGGTCATATGACAGCTTTTGGTGAGAAACTGATTGAAATTGAATACCCTATTCACTTTTCCCTTCATCAAAGTTCTCAAATGTCATATGTACTTCTTCATATTCAACTCCATGTTAAATGCCACAATTTATTTGAATTTATATGCACAAAATTAGATTTAATGGTGCTTTTTTTGGAGTTATGAAGCCTGTGAAACATGGCCTGAATGGACTGTTAATTTGGATTTCTTGATCAGCATGCATTAATATATAGGATTGACTAATATCTTTGTATAGCACTTAACTTTAAGATTTGGAAACTCCTCACTTCAGCTCATGAAAACTTTCTGCTGTGGCTGAATGCAAATATTCCCTATTCATAAATGCTCTCATTGTTATGCATTCACTTTGTGCATAATAAATGTGAACTTTTGCGCTTGGCTAAACTTGAGTGAAGTTGTAAAATTATCTTTTGCTTTTCATAGGTGATTAAGTTCTTGACAATGCCGTCTGATCTTGTTACAGGTGTGGGAGTTTTTTGACATTCAAAGTGTGCTCAATTTTCACTGGGCTGCTTCTGAGCGATACATTTCCTGACCCATGTTGCACGGTGTAGTGGTTGCATTCGTAAGCATCGGGTCTATTAATGCAGGGCTCCTTCTTACTCAAGGGACATGCTTTGAGCCACATTTGATCACAGAAATATAACACTGAGTTTTGATAGCATCTCAGGGTGCTTCGGTTTACTTGTTCTCTACTATTACAGTGATTTTTACTGCCTTAGTTCTACATTTGATTACAATTAAATGGAAAATAAATGTATGCATAATATGTATAATTTATATAATGCTGACTTCATACGTCATTCCTCCGAAATTTTTTGAGTACAGTAAAATAAAAGTCAGATTTTTTTCATATATTTTTTTTTTTTACAGTGAAGTTAAAAAATGGTTTGAATGATGAAAAACTAGGCCTATTTAGGTTTAGCATTCCATCATGTTAGCCATGGAGCGTAAAATGCACAGTGACAGTCTGTCACATTCCCTTGGTTTACCTTAGAGCTTTTAGAGACTGTATGTGTCTTTGCCATCATCTTAAATTGATGTATTAATATTAATGTCACTGATAATCAGCCATGTCTTTGATTCAAATAATAGTGGGCCGGTTTGTATGGATACAAATGAGCAGCTTAAACATGAGTGAATGGCTTCAAAAATGAAGATGATGATTCATCTTTCCTTTGTTCTTCACATCCCGTTTAAGATTCATATCCCCTCCTAATAGAGAACAGGCTGCCTTTACCCACACACTGTGAGTAGATTATTAAACAATGAATGGGATGAGGACATGTCTGCCTTTTGTCAGACTAAAATCACATTAAGAGTAAAGGACATGACTTTCTCATAGCTCTTTCAATATTGTCTAATGCATTAAAAACCGGTAGATGTAGATGTAATACCAAATCCACTTTGATTAAGTTGCCATCAAATCAAGATTATCCTTAATAAAAAAATATTTCTTCTAATAACCTCAGATTTGTGAGTTTTGCACACTGATTGCATTTAATTGTGATGGTATTTTACTGTTTAAGGTGTCAATCAGTCATTAGGAGTGCATTCTTGGTCTATAATCTCTATGCTTTTTATTTGATTGTTTTTCAATGTCAACTATCTGAATATATTTAAAAAATTTAATTTATTGTACACCTGTGGTGGCAAAGCTGAATTTTCAGCATCATTACTCCAGTCTTCAGTGTCACATGATCCTTCAGAAACCATTCTAATATGCTGACCAATCTAATAACTTTCTATTAATCAATGAATTCTGAAAAAAATCTATCATGGTGTCCTTGAACCATTTTATATACATACTATGTGAGTTTTGTTGCCTTGACAACACTTTGGTCATCAGGACATGGCTTCAACATGAGAGCATTGTCACATCCACTATAACTTTCCAGCAATGATAAAAGTTAAAGAAGAATGGCAAGTCTACAGCAACAAATTTACCAATGCCAATCTCAGCCCTCAGGTCACGTTTCTGTTCATTTTTTCCTATATGACTCTAATGAGCATGCAGCTCATGCCGCATCCCTTTCTCTCACTCAAGCAGTCTCGTTGTTACAGAAGAAGGCAATCAACAATGCTTTCCACTACATTCATAACCGATATATTTGTTATCATTTTAGGTTCATTTGCATTACAGATCTA